>NC_092672.1:33298254-33601284 GCF_964355755.1 Antedon mediterranea
TGAAATGTTAACGATTTACACGAAAAGGTACTCGCTCATTTATCGTTTTCAAACAATCGTCGTTGAACTGTTAACGATCAACGACGATAGCGTCAAATAACGTTGACAGGTAAACAGGCTTTAAGCGTGGTTCCCACTAGAACGCAACGCAGCAACGTATCGACTCAAGGTGCTGTATTACGTAATCACAAGTGGGAACCGACGACGCAATACTGCTGCCGTACTTTGAGAAAAGGCATTATCTACATTTTTTTCGAAATTAAGACTTTTGTCTTATTTCATTCTTAAGGACATATAACTTAACATCTGAATTGACCATACATGGCATATTTTTGTTTGATGTTCTTCTCAAGACTATACATTTAGAAATAGAATATTATTTGTATGTTTTTTATAATAAACAAAAACGCGTTTTGCTCATTTACTCAAAAGTACCTTTTTGTAGATAATGCCTTTTCTCAAAGTACGGCAGAATAGTGCTGCATACATCTCAGGTTTGATTTCACGCAGGCGGAGGCAAACACAATTATTAGAAGGGAATTTGCTTACGTTGCGTAGATTGCGTTACGTTGCGTCGCTAGTGGGAACCACGCTTTATGTACTCGTACGTTGTTAATGCACAAAACGCCATATGAGCTCCACATGGGTGGAGGATACCAGCGCTAAAATTCCAGACAGGTGTTAGTATTACCTACCATTACCTACTTACCTACACTACAAACAATAAAACAACGATCCTTTTGAAATAGAAACTTACTGTGATAGCTTAGTGGATGTAAAAACCCAACAAAGTGAAGTTTGCCAATATAAAATATACGAAAAAGTATATGTATGGAACTACGAATAATCTCTCTAATGATATTGAAACGTGAACGTACCAATAAAGCAATGGTAAATCATAGAGGACTAGACTGGCTTTGACTGACCGTGTCATGTAACAGTATGGGAAGCCAAATCTGCTAAACTAGATTTTAATTCGTCATTTTGACGAATCATAATATGTAATTCTATTCTAATAGATCACTTAAAGATGTATTGTCCCTTTGTCAAATTCCAAAAAAAAAAAAGAGATTTCGAAAAAAAGTGGGGCATTTTGAAGTATCATAATAGTTATTAATTTTCACCAAAAATAAGTAAAAAAAAAATAATTTAACTGAAATACAGACGTTTTTTGGTTGAAAAAATAACTTTTACTTCCAGTCAAAGTTTTCTATCAAAACATATCTCATAATGCAACGAGCTTATTTGGCTACTCTGTCTGCATAATCATAAAACTTCCTCGCGATCTGTGTGAGAACACCTTCTCAAAGCGTGACGAGTTGTAAACAATCCTAATTAGCATCATGCATAATGTATACTCATGGTTTGAAATGGACGATTATCCAGACGAAATGTAATCAAATTAAAAATTGTTGTTTTTGGCACAAATGTATACTAGTACTGTCTCATAGATAATTATTCTTTCGTTAAGAGGCATAACACTGTTTCGATATTCTATATTTTGGACAAACGTCTCTTTAGTTATTGTTTCTTTTTTTGTTAGTGATACTACTACACTATCTTTGGTACACATGGTTCTCGGTATCAGTATCAGAGCCATACAATATACTGAATGAGTTACGACATTGCGTGCACAGATTTTAAAAAGTCACGTGGTACATTAACTGCTATATCTTCGTGTCTAACTATGCCTATGTATAGTATAAAGCCTTGTCTACACTATCAAACTTTATGTGTCAAAAAAATATGGTGTGCCCATATATAGACATGATGATGTCATGTCACTACCATATTATTTAAGCACAGCACTAGCGCGCGTTAAAGACAGCAAAACGTATCTTGCGCAGTCAATTACTTTTAATAATCAACTTGAATCGAGGTGGTTCCTAATGAACGAGGAATCCGCAGGTGCTCATATGGCTCGATCTGTAGTGCCACCGACTTTGGTATCAGAGGTACCGGGAGCAAATCCCATCACGGGAAAACAATTAAATATAAGGATTTATTTGGTTATTACACCGAAAGGGCAGTTTTAATTTTGAATAGGCTACTTTTTGGAAAAGACATAACTGAAAAGTACTTGAATGCGCAAGATACGTTTTGTTGCGGGCGGATAACCAAACTCGTCCTCAAGTGACGAGTTTAGATCTAGTCTTGATATCAGTTTCATCTATCTAAGTCAATTTTTCAGAGTATATTCCTTATAGCCAGGAATCGATGTGGTTATGTTTTCAGGGTGCGCAATCAAACATTACGCGGTCTACGCGCGATTTAACGAAATCACGTTTGTAATAATATCTTCACAAGCATGAATCACTTTTAAACAAAATTTGGTATTCATAAATTTCAGGTCATATTTCATCATATGGCAATACAATTACGTGCGTAGCGCATATAACGCATGCGTACGCGCGCTTAAAATATTGAAAATTGTCAGAATTTATTTTCGATGAAATTAGAGTAAGTTTCAGGCAATTTTAAGCGTTTAAAAAATTGCCATGAGTGCGCAGATTTTTGCCCGCGCAGTGCGCGTCAAACGTTAATGCGCACTGTTTTTGTCCGATTACTGTTGTATAACCTTTCTTTAATAATATCATCATATTTTATTCACTTTTCAACGCGAAACAGCGTTATACGAGCACGTCAAACGTGACAGGCTACGCACGTGTAAGTTAACAAAATGGTGAAAATATGCTAAATTTAAAAATTAATGTACAGTATATCGTTAGAATGCTCGGGAACACCTATTTTTTATTTAATTTTCTTGAAGTGTATGTATCATAATGTATGATTTATTATGAAATTAGAAGAACAAAAGTTGATTAAGTCATCATTAATGGCATATTAAATTTAACAAAATTAATTTCGACAATCAAACAAATTATAACATTTTCTTAGGTCAAAATAACAAACTTAACATTAACTTTCTTCCTTAAGAAGTTCATATATTAAAGTTAAAAGTATATAGTTTGACAGTGCATCATTTTTAAAAATTTTTAAAGATGTCATCATAGTAAAACATTATAATTCATTGCGGTATGTAATAATCTATCTGCACCAAAGTGGTTACTGCATAGTAAATACACGGAGGAATCTTTCTATAACTTTTAGTCAGTTGTGTATGGCTCGGTGGTCTTTGCTCGTGTCTATAGCATTCAAGTACCGAGTTCGAGTCTCACATTGGGAAACCAAACGAAATAAGATTTTTTTTATTATCCGTATTGGTTGTTCAATTGTATTTCTTAGTGTATAGATTATACACATGATTTATAATGAAATCTAAATAAAAACACAAATGTGGTTTATGACATTATATACGCAGAAAGATCTTTGATCGGATTATGATACCGGCTATTGTATTTGCGTTAGCAAGATCCTATCATATATTATAAATAACTAACAATTCTGAGAAAATCAATCAATATATCTTAAATCAATCAATTATCTTTATTTAAATCAATGCATATAACCTATAATTCGTCATAGTGACGAATTAAATCTAGTTATACATTTATTTAGTATTAATTTTAATAACTTAAACCAATTTTCTATTTGGCGAATTGACTAATGAGCATGCATATTAATATTTTCATCTACTTTTTGTGATGTAGGCCTAAACACAGTCAATCAGAACTAAAAAAATGTTTGATTCGACATTAGGAACTATTATTCATAAAAGGTGAGAGATATGAACAATAATTCCCCTTTAGTATAACTATTGTGTGTCATAATTAACAGAACTTACTAGGCAATGGGATGGAATTTTTGGCTGTCAGATTTAGGCCCTATACTCCTTTAGCCTTTACTTTTCCCAAGGTTACCACAGAGAAGTGGTGATTTTCTGTCAAGGTTAACTCTTCTACCAGGAAACGAAAAGGTACTGGGGTCGGGACTCATCTTAATCCTCTACTCTACTACAGTTCCAATAGATCAATAATTAACATACTACTCGTGCTAATGTCTTTAAATTTAAATTGTAAAACTCTACTAGAACCTGTTGTTCCATTGCACCATGGACCGGCGGTATATTCATTGTACAAGTAGCAGAGGATAGTAGTATATTAATAATAATAAAATGGCTCTACATAACATAAAGTATGCCTACTATTTATTTTTTATTTATTATTTTTTATTTATTCAACTTCTCACTAACACTGTTAGTGAAGGATCGGAACCGACAGGTAGTAAACACCTCTAAAACGGTCCAGTCCCAATTGCACAGTTTGTGTGTGTGACAGTGGCTGTGTTTGTGTGGACTAGTACACCGGGGTAGCCCCCTACTCGTCTCGAAAGATGTACTAGGTTCTTTAAAGTGCACATGAGCTATGTGTACACTGGACCTACGGTTTATAGTCCTTATCCGAGAAGACTCGTTCTACCCGTATCCGGATATTCACCCCCTGGACATTTACCCCCCGGACAACTACCCCACGGACAACCACCACCTGGACCACTACCCTCTTAGGACAACTACCCCCGGACAAATACCCCCCGGACAACTACCCCCTTAGGACAACAACCCCCTTAGGACAACTACCCCCTGGACAACTACCCCCGGACAATTACCCCTAGGAACAATTACCCCCCGGACAATTACCCCCCGGATAATTACCACCCAGAAAACTATCCCTTTAGAACACCCTAACCACCCAGACCATTCAACAACCTGACTCTGCAACAGTGTATAATAGGAATTAATAACTATATTTTAATTCGTTACTTTGACGAATTACTATTCATTATTGTAAACAAAAGTAAAAGATTGAACATAAATATAGCCTGGTATAAACTGAAGATTGTCACACATGATCATAGGATAGTCGAACGTATTATATAGTACTCCCTGTATTTACTGTAAAGACTGGGTTCGCTAATAATAATAATAATTTTTGCGTCAGGACAATGCTTCGATAACCACTGGTCTTAAAAGAATTAATTTTTGTCTCAAATTTGTCATATATGTATTTTTGTACACTTAACTTGAAGAATAATATCACTTTTGATATTTGACCTCAATGTTCACTCACCGAATAAACGTCGATCTTTAAATAAATTCCCCTCAAATAAACGGTGACCATGTCACTCCCATGAAACATCATATGGAATAATCGGCGTCTATTTCCATTAGATTATACCCCCCCCCCTCCCATTGAATAAACAACTTTCTTCCAATAAATGTCCACCTAAAAACCACCTAAACAATAAACAGCCCAGGCCGTTTTTTCAATAAATACGGTACTTTATATCTAGCACATCTAGGGTCTAGCGTGCTGTTAAACAGAATAATCGGTTAAAAACGGGTGTTTCGAAACTAGAGACCCGAGACCAGAGACCAGAGACCCGAGACCCAATACGAAAAGGGAGACCTAAATATACGAAAAGGGAGACCCACGTACAAAAAGGGAGACCCCACTATACGAAAAGGGAGACCCCACTATACGAAAAGGGAGACCCTAATATACGAAAAGGGAGACCTAAATATACGAAAAGGGAGACCCAATTATACGAAAGGGAGACCCAAATATACAAAATGGGAGACCTAAATATACGAAAAGGGAGACCCACTATAAGAAAAGGGAGACCCCACTATAAGGAAAGGGAGACCCCACTATACGAAAAGAGAGACCACACTATACGAAAAGGGAGACCCTAATATAAGAAAAGGGAGACCCAAATATAGGTCTCCCTTTTTGTATTGGGTCTCGTGTCAGGTCTCTGGTCTCGGGTCTCTAGTTTCGAAACACCCGTTAAAAACAGATGATTTCATTTTTACAGAAACCGGTCCTATATATTTGTCTACTTTTGGATGGGGGGGGGGGGGGTAGTTGACCGGGGGTAGTTGACCGGGGGATAGTTGACCGGGGGGTAGTTACCCGGGGGTAGTTGTCCTAAGTGGGTGGTTGTCCGGGGGGTAGTTGTCCGGGGGGTAGTTGTCCGGGGGGTTGTTATCCTAAGGGGGTAGTTGTCCTAAGGGGGTAGTTGTCCTAAGGGGGTAGTTGTCCGGGGGGTAGTTGTCCTAAGGGGGTAGTTGTCCGGGTGGTAAACATCCGGGGAATAACTGTCTAGGGGCTAGGTGTCCTAGAACCTCGTTCTACCACCAGAACCATGAAGCGAGTGAGCCTCGAACCCTTGCCGATGTTATGGCTACGTAATTACGGTTCCACTGTCTTAACCGCTCGGCCACTCACTCACTTACTCACTCACTATAAAATTGAAAAGATTTAAATCGCATAAACAGTGATGCTAATATCTTTCAATTTAAATAAACATTTTACAGAAGCATAATACGACAATATAAATCCTACTTCCTGTGTTTATTTTCTTCATTTGAGACCAAACACGATGACATTTAAGGTCACTGTTCCTTGACACCCCACACCATTCTATGATTCTATGAAACATCTTCAGTATCTCTGAAGGAAATTATTTAAAAACATACCATCATTATTTTGGTTGACACGATTGATTCAAACAATATGAATAAATAATATGATATTATTATATGTTTTTTTGTTCATTTTTCGTTTACTTCATAAAGGATATGGCATCACCTGTGAGTCTGGGTGGACTGCGTATGACGTCAGTTGCTACAAATTCTTTTCAAATAACGAAACTTGGGAAAACGCGCGAACAAACTGTATGAACCTTGGGGCTGATTTGGTTGTTGTAAAGAACGTCGAGGAAAGCAACTTTCTTTATAGCAGTCTCATCAGTGCTGATGTATGGCTAGGGTTAAGCGATATAGAAGTAGAAAATGTTTGGGTCTGGATTGAATCCGGTGAATGCACTAATTATACAAGTAAGTAATACTAAGTACAGTAGTAGGCCTAGTTGTCAGAATTGAAGATAATATCGGTCTTACTTTCTCAAAGTCACCAGATGAACGAGCGAGCGGTATTAGAAACAATAACACCATGCAGCCTATATCTTCTGACACAGCCTCCTCAAACGTATATAGAATACCTTTTCTGACACTCTACAGTAGCCTCTATTTTAAAGCGTTATGTCATGTCAACGCTTTTCTTCCGGAAGCTGTTTGCTTAGTTTACCCCAGCGTAATTTGAGTCTTTCATTGTGAGAGGTAGGCCTATACGGTTAGGGATTAACTTAATTGAAATTGAAAAATAGCCTATTTAATATCTGATTTTATAAATCTTCATTTTTCATGTTTTGACATCTTTAATAATAACGAGTTAGGTCCTATTAGTGACTTTTTTTTACATTTGCGCAAGACATGATACCGTACGAGAATCGGCTGTGAACATTGAAATGTTTAAAACTTAGATGCCCGGGCTTTAAATGCTTAACATTATACGAGTTAGAATAACTATAGCGAGGCATTTAATGAATAGGCAAACTGCATTAAAATGTGACATGTTTCGAGAAACTATTCTCATCATCAGAAGAACAGAAAACAACGCCTAGAGTACGGTACTTCAATAGAACAAACATTTTAATTGTACCAAATTTTAGGCTACTTATTCGCTCTACCAAGAAGAATATTCTGGTGTGTTAATGTCGTTTAGGGTGGCTTTTTTCACTCTCACTGGTTTCCTAATCTTCATCATTATTAATTTTCAGTGTACCACTGGCTGGTTTGAGTTCTCTGATGACCTCCGAGCGAGCGTCTTAGCCATTTTACCCCAAGTTCGTTATAAACATTGTATCACACAATAATATATCAGATAAATCTGGTAGTACGGCTAGGAATTGTATATTTAAATTTTATATTATTTGATTCATACTAAAATCAATATTGCCATTACGACATTGGCACTGCATATGCCTAATAAGATACATAATCAAGACAACTATTTTATGGAGCATATAGTTTGCATGCAACATACAGTACTGGTCCGCTGATTTCGGTTGTATTTAAAATATTGTTCTGTTCTTCTATAATTCAGATTTTAACTCTGGTGAACCTAACAATTCTGGAGATGAAGACTGTGTTGAGCTTGATTACAGCAATTCAGACCGTTGGAATGACTTAAAATGTAGTATAGCACTTGGTTATGTTTGCGAAATGTGTAAGTAATAAAGAATATTTAAATGCAGTTAATAAAACACTACCTGAACTGGTGGAAGTTTGGTTTGAGCTTAGAAGTGCACATTTTATATTGTAGGTTAAATAGTGTAAGATAGCCCGTAAATAGGGAGGTTTCGCAACCTTACGAATACGATAACGACAACGGATACGTCACACATTTGTGAAACCTTTGAGCTGATCTCCATTTCATAGTCGTAAAGCGTATTCGTGTTGACGAATATCACCAGTCATATTCGTAACTCGGGTCGTAACTACAGAAAACGAGTATAGTTTTTGATCTATTTTGCATATTTTGCATTTGAATCAGAAATGATTCATGATTATAATATAATTATAGATTAACTAAAGTAATTTACTAAAATGCCAGGTCAATTTTGATAAATAGCAGTTTTTAAAGTCCTCACTCGCTTTGATGTTACGCTAGGCCTATGCAGCCAAGCACCAAGCAACACGTACGTATCTGCGCTTCGCTCAAATTCACCGCAGTCATATTTTGGACAGCGCCCTCAATATTTCGTTGCCATGCGAAACAGATTTTTTTTTTCACGTGTGCGTGACGTATACGTTTTCGTTATCGTATTCGTAAGATTGCGAAACCTCTCTAATTGCACCCTTAACACGAACCCATCCGAAGTACCGAATCTATTTTCAAAAGATTCAAAATGAGGCTCTACCGGCCAACGTAAATTATTTGCTTTATTTTTTTTAAATTAAAAAAAAAAAACATATTTCTACTGGATAACAATATCAACGTTGTCCAACAAAGGGGACATTGTTGTTTTTCAAAAGGTCCAGCATAAAACATTACAACATACATATATAGGCCTAATACATAGTTTCTTAAAAATGTTGACAGTGTTGATTCAATGGGTTATCTATATATAAATTTACGTAAGGGCAAAATTCGGTAAATCGCGCCTTACTTCTAGAATGTTTACTCGATGGTATATAAAGTTGGTTCGTACTTTCGATACTGATTTTAACCACCTGATGTAACCCTGTTTACTAATTAAATGGAGTTCGATAATTAGTTATTGACGATTAAAACGAATTTAGGTTCAACGATTTGCCCCAAATAGGGGTGTTTTCCGATCGTGGTATACACTGTCCAATGCATGTCTATCTTGAAAAATACCCGCATACAATAATACGAGGATGCTTCGCATTTTCCTATCTCCTCCTACGATAATTGTTTTTAATGGATGAAAACCGGTTGAACAGCTCGAGTACAGCATCATAATGTTGAAGACAGACCTATTTTCTTAAAAACATACTATTTTGATAGATTTAATATACATTTATACAAATGTATTGATTTCCGATGAATGGAACATTCCAATAATAACTCTTTGCTTTAACACAAGTACCACCAGCTGTAGGTAAATTTATTGGCCCTTGGGGAATTAACCTAAAACGTATATATAGATATAGTATTGCAATAAATACGTATTAACATTTGTGGTCGCCATTGAATTTACTGTGAGTGTGGGTACTGTTAGATGTATAACACAATCATGTACAAATAAACGTATTACTGTGAGTAGGCCCTACTGTTATACAAAACGTACAATATACAAATAAACTGTACTACTGACAGTTGCTTCTCAATGTTTGTATTAATTAATAATTACAAAGAATATAAACGTTGTAGTGGTACGTGTATCGTTACATGTACATGCTATTTCAATGGACTATAACAGTGACAGTTTTAACAAAGTATTAAATCGCAAATGTGTTACTGTATCAAGTGGTATATTATTTATAGGCCTATCAAACATGAAAAACATATTTCGTTACTGAGTAGATAAAGAATATATTAAAACATTGTTCTTCTTTGTACCCATATCCTCTTCCCCATCCGTCAACCCTAATGTTACACACAAAACACAAATTGGGTTTGTTTAAATGAGTCCAAATAACAAATTTTGACTCATTTTGTGACAAGTTTCTCTTTCGGAAGTAATTCCCAGTGTGCTAATTTCAGTTTAATACATAAATCATCGTGTCTATTTATTCGTTTCTGTAAACAATAATAACTATTATCATCCTGCAGTACGTACATTAAAAAAAAACATTTTTTTACGCTGAAATTACTGTGTATTCGAGAACCATCTGTGGGCACGACCTAGATGGTACGCGAGCGAAGCGAGCGTACCATCTAGTTATAATAATTAAACAGTCTAAAATAATACTAAAATGTGAGAACCATCTATATATAAATTATGGTTAATTCTGATATAGGCGAGCACAATGCAAAAACTTAGGTACAAATCTCCGCCTTGGATACCTACCTTATCTCCCGGGGGGGGGGGGGTCACTGACATTTTGACACGGGTGGGCTCCAACCAACTCTCCATAATTTCCCACACTTGTGCTACCAGGCCCTCGAAAATATACCCGTAAATGCGGCACCTCCCCGTATGGAAATATTTAAGAGTGATCCCCCCCGGGCCTTATCTATCTCAGATGTACCGCGAAACGTAGATTTGATAAATAACATAGTTTTCACATCGACGCTATTTTTCCATATTTCTATCTTAGGAAGATATTATAATGAGTTTTTTAACAAAATTTATGATTTCAACAGTAGATTTTCAACTCAATTTCAATTCTCCCGGGTCAAAGTAATTTCCGGGTTTAAGATAAGTTCACCTTGCAACAACCTAGTTTCAAATATTTTCTCTCTTTTATACACAAGGGAGCAGTTAAAATAATAGATTTGACCCTAAAGGTGACTGGAAACAGGCACTTTCCATCAATCAATACAGTGTCCCTTTGGAAGACGAAAAAAAAATCAGATAATAGGCCAGGTACGAGAAAAAAATTTCTATTGATCATACATTCCAATAATTATCGATCTATAGTTTCCCCTATGTTTCATAATTTTTGGGATTTTATTTGTGTTACACAAGCTTGTTGAAAATAAGCACTTTCTTATCAGTGGGGGGATAGTTCAAATTACACAGTAAAATCTCTATTCTTTTGTACACAAATTGTGTAAATAGAGAGGCATTTTAAAAAGCTATGAAAAATAAACGGTGTGGTAAAAAATGTTATCAGATGACTAAATATAGGTAATATAACTTGAATATTACATTTCTGATATTTTTATTCAACTTCAGCTTTTTATTTTCATGCTATAGCAAAAATTATTCACTGTATATCCACCATCTTTTTTCACCGTCTAGGGAGTCACCAGACATGTTATTACATTAGGTTAACTACCTAACTACTGAAAAAAAGTCTTTCTGTTTTTTATGGAAGAATTTTGCCAAATTTTGTATTTGACCATATTAAGGGAAATTCATGTTTTTTCGTCTCGATTTCTGTTACAAATATTTGATTTATGTACAATTAACCAGATATTATATTTAAAATTCATGCCTGTACCTGAGCCATTAGTCATAGCCATTTCAGTTTTTTTTTGTTTATTTTAAAACATACCGCGCGTGTGTGAAGGTACAGTAGTTAAATAATATAAATTATACTGCAAATTAAAAAAGATCAAATTAAATATACGCCATAAAGAATCAGAATATATTGTGGGAAATAGTATTATAAAATTACATAGATTTGATGATAAGACATTTTTCGAGTGAAATCAAATCCCGATAGCTGAGTTTTATTGAGTAAGCTTGCAGGAATAACTGTAGGCTATCTTCCTGTGTCCCGTTATGACCGAGATGTCTGCCCATGTTGCAAGCCGTAATGTCTTCTTTCTTGGGCCCACTCTGTCACGGCAGTTAGTTTCAAAAGATGATTAAATTAAATAATGTATTAATAATTATTAGGATGGTATTCATTTGAATAAATGCATCTCCAATAAAACATCACTTTGAATAATACCCCCCCCACCCCCCAACCCAACTATCTAATAAACGTCCATCCACATATTTATAATAACACAATTATACTATTTGTAGTAGAATTCATCGCACTGTTATCTACAATTTACCAAGCATTTGTTATTCTTTTTGACCACTTTTCATATCTATTAGAGGATCATTTGATTATAAATGTTACCATATTATTAAAACTAACAAATTTAACATATATCCCTCGAATAAGCACCTCCCTCAAATGACCTCCGCCTCCCCAAAGGGCCCTACCAAACAATAAAAACTATACTTTAAAATGTTATTAATCATCTAAAACACTGTGAAACAAAGTAGTTTAGTTTTACGAATGTCAAGCATTTTCAATAATGGTAACCGACAGAAAACGTATAAGGAGAACATTATCATTCCGAGAACCATCGTCTACACTTCCTAGGGGGGGAGCGAGCGAAGAATATGTATGGACATTTATTATTTTAAGAAACAATTATTTTTTCAACATTTCAGTTGATGACAATGAAATACCTACAACATCAACATGCCCTAGTGATGTAGAGACTGTTGTACCCCTGGGGGACACATCAGCAACAGTCACGTGGACGCCACCTACGTTTACAGACAATGAATGTGTTGTAAGTGAAGATGAATCACATTCGCCTGGCCATTCTATCACAATACCTGAAGGAGAATACAGCGCGTACATCAACGTCACGTATGTAGCTTATGATAGAGCTGGTAATCCGTCTGAAACGTGTGCCTTCACAGCAACTGTATCTTGTACGTATATTTTTTATTGTACTTAAACATAGGAAAAACGCCGAATGCCCATTAAGCGTGGTTCCAACAAGAGATGTATACGTAACGCAAGCGAGTTGACCAGTATGGCAAGCGACAATCCTAATAATCCATCGCTTGTGATTGGTCAAATAGCTTACGTTACGCTTACGTCCTTGCGTTGCGTCATATTGGGAACCAAGCTTTAGGCAACGATAGTGTATGTGAAGGTTAAACGTGTTTACTATTAAATATTTTGTTACTCTTTTAAATGTGTTGTTTTCTTTTATAAACTTACGTAATTTTTGTTTTATTAGGACAGGAAAAATTTTAGTTCCAGTGATTTATCGTTATATTGGAGAAAACGTGTATTTACATTCTTTAAAAGCTGAATCGTTTAAATATTTCTGTCAGTTGTTCCAAATTCTTCAATGACGCGTATTACAATATAAAATGACATAACCCAAGGCAATTTAACAACATAACACTGGGATTGTCTTGCCAACTCTTCGTCCTTTGATCTTATGTCTGGCTGCGACAACCAACAACCAACAGTACTGTTCTATGTTTGCTCGTCATCCCGCTGCTAGATTACCTCGCATAAGCAATCTACAGAATTATGACATTACATAACTCTAGTGTTATATGACGTCGTATTTAGTATTGATTATTTCTACTATCAAACGATTAGTAAAATTAATCCATATAGCTTTTAAAAATTTGAATCAACAGATTGTCCAATAGGATGGGAGCTGAACACAGACTTTGAAAGTTGTTACTGCGTGTACACCACTACGGGCAGTTATGCAGATGCACAAACGTATTGTCAAGGTGAAGATGGAGGAGATTTGGCGGTTATTTCAAGTGAAGATGAAAACATGTGGTTACAAAGCAAGCTTGACGCAGACGATCCAGGATGGACAGTCGTTTGGATAGGCTATAATGATATCTCTACCGAAGGCCAGTTTGAATGGGCAGAACAAACGGCACGTGAGGGGTCAGTGTATGAAAGTAAGCAAACCATTATTATGAATAGGGTACCATAAAGAAGTACAATCCATTTTGCTTAAAATAGTCCTGAAGTAGATTTATTATATGCGCCCTCCTTTTCCAAATTTGATTATTAACACTTCAAGACGCGCTTCTTATGGCATACTGCTTTTAGTAGGGTGCCTTAAGGGTAAAAAAGCCAGACTCATTACACGGATGACAAGTTTTCAAATTTTACATGTATGTTTACTAGAAAATGTATTTACCTAAAAAACTGTAATTTAAAGCAAAAAATTGTCAAATTGGATTGATAGCTAAACCATGGACCTAATAGTCCATGGCTAAATAGATTAGGTCGAATAGGCAAAATCATGCGTCTCTCTATGATCAGTAGTTGACATTATTTGGGTCACTAAGTCACTATCTTTACTTCAAGCCAGCCAGTCATTTATTGGCAAATAAAAATATATACTTATTTAAGCCCAATATTATGATTCTATGCCCATTGGTTACCTCAAGGGTCAATACTGTGGTTTCCGGTCACTTTAAGACATATATATCGTTAAACAATTTAAGTCCAATTGCATGTCTCTACTACAAGTAGTAGAGCATACAAATATGAGCATACTAGAGTCAAAGGTCACAATTACGGAAATGGTGATTCCGGCCATTTTCTGAAAACTTTTGTATTAAAGTGAATAAAAATATGTTTTGAGAATTTTGACACTAAAAAGAACTTTCTTCCCACCCTTACCAGTTACTAAGGTATAGACTATGCATATATGCAAACTATTATTTTCATTATAGACTGGGGATCAAACCAACCAGACAATTCGAATAATGAAGATTGTACTGAATTAAATACAGATGGCACATGGAATGATCAGTCGTGTACTGCCACGTCTCAGATCGCTGTCTGCGAAAAAGGTAGGCTTAATCGTATTTGGGTGCTGGGATGCTCTTGAAATGTACTTTTAAAACATAATCTGAAAATAATTAATTAATAATAAATCTGCTATTTGGCTTGTTGAATAATTTCTAATTAAAATGAATTCTGAAATAAAGTTTAAATAAATTTTAATTTTCGTTAATTTGTACTTACGCGCGTTACAATATTACTGAAAAGAAATCATAAAAAAACTATTGTAATAATTATTTAATTTATTTACACTCGTTCGCTTCAGTGGTCGGTTGTCCTGATGGTTGGGTGTTCTGGTTGGGTCATTGCTATCAGTATGTAGAAGGCACAGAAACGTGGTCTGCCGCTGAAACGGCTTGCAACAACTTGCACACCAACGGTTACTTGGTGACTATAGCAAATGCAGATGAGAACAGGATTGTCACAGAAGAAATTGGTCTTGCAAATGATGCTTGGATTGGTTATACCGATTCTGTATCTGAGGGTACTTTTGTATGGTCGTCCTCTGGAAAATGTTCTTCATTTGAAAGTAAGTTAGTAAAAAAAAAATAAAAGCACATATGTATACTGTACTTGCCAGGCGATAAAGAACGTGAAAGAGGTCCATTGTTAACGCGACAGGAATATTAACATAAAATTAATTTTGCGAATTGTCATCTCTATTATAATAGCTTTCATTATGGTTAATGATTAACTGATCTCAACCAAAAGTGCAGAAATATGTCTATGTTTTTCAGCAAGAGTACATCTTATGCATCATAGGCAAAGAATGAGGTTAATGCAAATGTGTTTCTTATTTTGAATTTTTAGATTTTAATTCAAACGAACCAAATGGTGGTGTTAGTGAAAACTGTGTAGAAGTAGAAGCATCCTCAGATCAATGGAATGACTTGTCATGTTCCCAGACCATAGCATATGTTTGCGAAATATGTAAGTGATTAATTCATTTGGACAAATTCAATTTGAACATTGTCAGTTTAGATGCGAGAAAAGCCACCTTCCTAACAAAACACGAGACAAGAAACGTAGGCTGCTGCTATATTTAACTCTTGATTAATTGGTACAAAATTTGCTTTTACATTTCAGTTTCTGACAAGACCGAGCCATCATTTGGAGTCACTTGCCCTCACGACCAGATTCTCATCACAGAAGAGGACGAATTATCCATAGTAGTAACATGGACGGAACCAACGGCGACAGATGATCGGTGCATTGATACCGTTGTGTCAAACTATAATTCTAGTGACACGTTCAGTACACTGTTGAATACTCAGACGGATACGACTGTTACATACACGGCTACTGACGTATCAGGCAATACAGCAACATGTTCTTTTGTAATTTCAGTTATATCAGGTAGGAAGTCAGTATTTTTAAAACGAAAAACAATTTTTAACGTAATTGACACGTAAAATTATAAAATTCATTATACATTATTTGTGAGACGCTTAAAGTATAATTCATTCAACCCATAATATTTGATATGATTTTCAGCAGTTTTGTACAACCTTTTTAACAAAAATTTATTATTTTTATTTACGTTTCAATTTTAGATACAGAACCTCCAATTGCAGATTCTTATCCAGAGGATTTTGAAATTGAAATAATTGATGGTTTGGAATATGCTTTACCAACCTGGGCGACGCCAGTCTTTTCTGACTTGAGTGGAATTGCTAGCATAGATACCAATTCTGCATCTGGTGATAGCATGTCATATACCGGTGGCGTCGTTCCTTACACTGTTACTTATACTGTTTTTGACAATGCTGGCCATAACACAACAGTGGAATGGGATATATTAGTTACTCGTAAGTTATATACCTATGGATAGAATTATATTACGTTTAACATAGTTGGTTTGGAGGGGGAGGGGCTGGAGTTGCGTCGTTCTGGAGAGCATTTTAAATACTATTTCTATTTATTGCAATGTATCTATAAAGAATAGATACGAAATAATAAAAAATGAACTATGAACTTTGCTTGTCCTCCAGTCATTACAACATAATAGCAATGTGCGTGTGTCTTTTTTTTCCTTAATTCAGTTTGTCCGACTGGATGGGCTTACTACGAGAGAAGTTGTTTCCTAATGGTAAGCGATGCAAACACTTACGCCAATGCAGCAGCAGCATGTCAGAACGCAGACGAGAACTCACAGTTGGCAACTATTGCTGGAGACGAAGAAAACACATGGATCGTAAATCAGCTAAATAGTGTACTAGGTTCGGGAAATTGGAATAATGGCGCTTGGATTGGCTATGATGACCGAACATCAGAAGGAACATTTGCCTGGGTTAGTCGGTTATTCGAAGAGGTATCGGAATACACAAGTAAGATTGATTGATTTATAGAATATTGAATGAGTGAGGTACAGTACAAATAGGCATTTTAATCACCATAGAAAACTTAATACAAAATTATACACAACACTGCACAGGGGAAAGTAACTAGACAATCTCTGTACATACATTCAGTTTTAAAATACTAAAATACACATTAAAAATAAAAATTATCTTTCACCTCAGATTGGTCTGGAAGTAACCCGGATGATCATAATAGTAATGAAGACTGTGTAGAGTTACTTCAAACTGGACTATGGAATGACCAAACATGTACAGCTACAAGACCCGCTGTTTGTGAAATGGGTGCGATCTTTTTTTAGAAATTTTCGTTTGCTCTTATTTTTCACGTCTTAAAATATTTAATTTGTATAACTCATTTGACCTAACTTTTACTTCGTGTATTTGTAACAACCCGTTTAATAGAGAGAGAAATGGTTGTGGAAAAGAGTTCTCTTTTTGGAGCAACAAAACATGACATAATGTATAATTATTGTGTATTTATTATTCATTAGCTGTTCGTTGTCCATCTGGTTGGATTACATGGCGGGGCAATTGTTACAAACACTTCAACACTCAAACGGGTTGGACCGATGCCAGTACTTCATGCGGAGAAAGCCAGTCAAATTCAAATTTAGTAATGATCTCTGACAGTGATGAAAACTCCATGATCTTAAACCTTCTGGGGTTAAGTGAAAGCTCATGGATTAGTTACTCTGTTACAGTAACAGGAGGGACGTTTGTATGGGTTGATGGTGATGAATGTCCATCCTACGAAAGTAATTCGAAATTTCTTTTAAATTATTTGATGCAATTAAGTACTAAATTAGTATACTACACGTTTTACGATGGTTATGGTTGGTTTTATGGTTTTTGTAACATTTATTCAATCGATAATAGATAGATAGATAAATTAATTAAAAGCAAAAAAACATGAGTTCAAAGATTAACAAAAATACAGTTCGGGCTAAAACATTACCCAGAATTAACATCTTTATAAAACTGTTCTGTTAGGGTCCTAAAAATGAAAGCGACAAAATTGTTCTTAGAATAGCTTAACTTTCCATAAGTTTTTGTTGCGTCGATAAAATAATGGTCTTTAATTTCCTAAATATAGTATTATAATTAACATTAACATTCTTTTTTGAGGCTTTTTTCTACGGTGGTAAATAACTTTAATAAAACTGCAAAATGGCAGATTCAAAGTCTGATTTTATTAATCTTCATTTTGCATAGTTTGAAAGGACAATACATGTTTCAAGTTAGCATTGGATAGATGGTGTAGGCAGAAATATTTTAGACATTTCACTTGTAAATTCTATATTTAGTATGATTATTTTATCATGTTTATAGATTGGTATTCCGGCAACCCAGATAATCATGGTTCAGGTGAAGATTGTGCTGAATTCTTGCTTCCTTCTGGTCAGTGGAATGATGCTACTTGTTCAGATTCAAAACACTATATATGTGAAATATGTAAGTATACTGACAGTGATGTTGGTACCAATGGATGTATTATTGAACAAATGGCAAGCATTTGGAAACATATTATTCTTTTATTTAAACTATAATTAAAAAATTACATATTATGCTCCGACAGATTTTCGGATTTAACACTAAATTAGTAACATTTGCAGTACAACTCAATAAAATGTTGTTAAATTTGTTTAGCTGAATGTACGATATATTTTTTTGATATTTTTTTTAGAATAAAATTCTTTATTTATTTTGTGCCTTATAGCCGAAGACACTGAATCTCCAACTTATGGTGTAACATGTCCATCCGACGTCTTACAATATTCACAATTGGCCTATGATTACGTAAACTTAGACTACACAGAACCGACAGCAACCGATAATGAATGTGTCGTGACAACTGTGGGCAGCCACGCTCCCGGTGAGCAGGTTTATACAGGCGGTGCCGAGTTTGTTGACGTGTCGGTGTTGTATACAGCAACAGATAGAGCTGGGAATCAGAGAACTTGCTCATTTAACATACACATTCAAGGTAGATGATTTGATAATATTATTGTTATCAAACAGCATTATTTGTTATTACTGTCTGGACATTTAAAAGTGTACGATATGTCGACTTTCCCAATGCAACAGGTCAGGAAGGCACTTTATTCGTCCTCGACGGGCAAAAGTTACATCGAGTTGCCATCTTTCGACTGCACCACCTTCCTTGCGCCAGAAATGTCTCTAGCGTCACGTATATTTATTCCTGCTTTTTGTGAAAAAATCAATCCAATTGAATTTCATGAAAACAGGACGAAGAGCGTTAGGGGATAATGTTATTTCTGATTGATTTACAATTTCTAATTTTAACAGAATGCCCGGATGGCTGGGAATTATGGGAGAGAAGCTGTTACTTATTTGACAATACAGGACGATCTTTTGATGATTCTAGAACCTTCATAAATAACCGATAAATATTTTTTAACGAAATTTTCAGTCACGTTTTCTTCACATCAATGGCTAACTTTTGCAATGTTTAACAAATTTTTGAACATTAGAAAGTTTTCGCGTAAACGGCGTTTGAAATATTTTACTCTTCTTATTTTGTGCACGCTGTTTCTCTTCGACGTGTAAACATAATATGTTGTAACTTGTTCAGCATTTAGACATTTTACTGAAGTTGTCCAGCCAAGCTTTTTGACGATGTCAGAGCCGCGTAGCGTAAGTTACGCGTCATTTTCTGAAAATCTTAAATTGATCATAACTTCAAAACAGATAAATATTTTTTAACGTCATTTTCAGCCACGTTTGCTTCACATCAATTGTTAACTTTTTTATCGCTACCGAAATTTGTAACATTAAAAAGTGCGCGCGTAAATGGCGTTTGAAATTTTAAAATGCTTGAAATCAATTTCTGATTAAATTAGAGCACGATTCAGGTCATTTTAAGCGTTTCATCATATGGCAATACAATTACGTGCGTAGAGCATATAACGCATGCGTACGCGCGCTTAAAATGTTCAAAATTGTCAGAATTTATTTTTGATGAAATTAGAGTACGTTTCAACAGGCAATTCTAAGCGTTTAAAAAATTACCATGAGTGCGCAGATTTTTGCACGCGCACTGCGCGTCAAACGTTAATACGCACTTTTTTTGTCCGATTACTGTTGTATAACCTTTTTTTAATAATATCATCATATTTTATTCACTTTTCAACGCGAAACAGCGTTATACGAGCACGTCAAAAGTGACAGGCTACGCACGTGTAAGTTAACAAAATGGTGAAAATATGCTAAATTTTAAAATTAATATATATCGTTAGAATGCTCGGGAACACCTATTTTTTATTTCATTTTCTTGAAGTGTATGTATAATATGTATGATTTATTATAAAATTAGGAAAAAAAAAGTTGATTAAGTCATCATTAATCGCATATTAAATTTAAAAAAATTAATTTTGACAATCAAACAAATTATAACAGTTTCTTAAGCCGAAATAACAAACTTAACATTAACTTTCTTCTTTAAGAAGTTCATATATTAAAGTTAAAAGTATATAGTTTGACAGTGCATCATTTCTTTAAATTTTTAAAGATGTCATCATAGTAAAACATTATAATTCATTGCGGTATGTAATAATCTATCTGCACCAACGTGGTTACTGCATAGTAAATACACGGAGGAATCTTTCTATAACTTTAGTCAGTTGTGTATGTCTCGGTGGTCTTTGCTCGTGTCTATAGCATTCAAGGTACCGAGTTCGAGTCTCACCTTGGGAAACAAAACAAAATAAGATTTTTTTTTATTATCCGTATTGTTTGTTCAATTGTATTTCTTAGTGTATAGATTATACACATGATTTATAATGAAATCTAAATAAAAACACAAATGTGGTTTATGACATTATATACGCAGAAGGATCTTTGATCGGATTATGATACCGGCTATTGTATTTGTGTTAGCAAGATCCTATAATATATTATAAATAACTAACGATTCTGAGAAAATCAATCAATCAATCAATATATCTTAAATCAATCAATTATCTTTATTTAAATCAATGCATATAACCTATAATTCGTTATAGTGACGAATTAAATCTAGTTTTTTCTTTAGATGCATGTCCGGATAACTCTGGGCTCTACCATGACGAACATTGCTACCAGTCATTTCATACAACAGATAGTTGGGACAACGCGTTGACGTCATGCAAATCAATGGGAGCAACTTTGCCAACAATAACTTCCGAAAGCGATAACGGATTTGTATGTAATCTATTTAGGCCTACCATCTATAAACCAATAATATGGATTGGGTATAATTTGAAAACCTCATCAAAATGGACATGGACCAGTAATAGTACATCAAACTACACCGGTACGTATGAACTCATGTTCACACACTAAATCTGTTATAATTTAGTTATATATAAATATTCATACTATACATTACTTTTCTATTTGTTTTTTCTCCATAAAAGGAGGGGCGGGTGTGGGGGTGGTGTTGTCCATGTCCCACCCCTGCATTGCACAGACTACACGGTGCAAATGTCGCAAATGTCGCAAATCACAATCAA
Organism: Antedon mediterranea; assembly: GCF_964355755.1. Taxonomy (NCBI): domain Eukaryota; kingdom Metazoa; phylum Echinodermata; class Crinoidea; order Comatulida; family Antedonidae; genus Antedon; species Antedon mediterranea. The sequence continues at coordinate 33,319,695 of NC_092672.1, forward strand.
AAGAGCACCTTAAAAAAGAGGAGGGTGAAAGGAGGGGCGGGTGTGGGTGTGGTAATTTCAATGTCCCACCCCTACATTGCGCAGACTACACGGTGCAAATGTCAAAATCAAATTTCTTCTTATTGTTTTTATCACATGCCTGAAATTCTTTTTCACAGCATGGGCGCCAAATGAACCGAGCAACCCCGGATATCAGTGTGCTGTGCTTGTTTGTGACATATATTATAATAATGGTGGCAATCCCATGAATGCGTGGACAAATTTAAATTGCCAGCTTGATGTGTTTTTTGTCTGCCAGAAAGGTAAAATTGAGTAATTAGGGCCTAAATTGAATTATGATACCTCTAATATTATTAGGGGTAAGTTTTATACTGATAGTAAATTAACTGATATAATCAAGCTAAAACAAATATCAATAGAGTTTGACAGCGAAAGAGATGAGAAACCTTTCCCCGGCCCATTCCACCTATCCTTGTTAAACGGACAGAGAATAGAAGATTATACAAAAATATTAGGCCTACTTATTATATACAGTATATTCCAAATACAAGTAAGGGATCATGTCCAATAAATGTTTTATACCGCAGTTACTGCAGTAACTACATTTCGATTTCTCTTTAACCTGTTTATCACTATTTATTGCAGTGATAAACTTCTACCTTGAAACAAACTAAAGCTCTGTCCACACTATCAAACTTTATGTGAAAAAAATGTCACTTCACATCACACTTTTGTTGTCAAAATAGTTTGATAGTGTAATCATAATTATTGCAGTAAAAATGCTGTGACTGACCTGCAGTTAGAATAATTTAGACATTTGGACATGATCTCTAATGCAATGTTTTCCCATTTAGCAATTCAACTTGATCCCGCTTCAACTGTGACGTCGGGCGAGCTGACAAACGCTTCACGTTCATTGTCTGTTACACACCAGAGTACAGGAGGTAAGTGTTTGTAGAATTGAAATCTTATCGTTCGTACCCCTCCCTGGTTCGTACCCCTCCCTGGTTCGTACTATTGTGATGCCCGCTATAGTTACACTCCGTTATGAATTATTGATTAATACAATAACGAAAAATTGCATAAATAACGAAGAAAGGTTTGTACTCCGGGTGCCGGTATAGTTATGGTATTATAACAAGCCAGTACGAATGAATTAAGCGGAGTTTTTTGTCAGAAGAATATTGACCAATTATACTATATAACTGATAACCACCAAACCCGATAACATCTGACAACAAAACTACCCGCTGACAACAATACATCTCATGTGACCGTTTAAACATACACATAGTTGTATAGACATCTCAGCTACTAGGGTGTAGCTAAACATTAAGAACAACAACGTAAACAATATTTTGACGTGATATGCTATTTTTCAGATGTATCATCCACAATGGATTTAATATCGACTTCTTCAAGCATACCATCTGATAGTACTATTGACCAAAAATCTCAAGGTAGATTTGCGTTTAGTATACTATACATGAGGTGTGGCATTACAGTTCTGAGAGAAATCAGTATTAAAACACTTCATAAAAAAAACTCAAAACAATGGCGGGATAGGAAAACCTATCTTTGAAACAGTAGCTAAGATGTGACTTGATACTTATAAAGATTTACATAATAGGCCTGATATTGATTTTTCAAAAACCAGTTGAGTTAGGCAAAAACGAAACGGCCTCTTTGACGTTCTACAGTGCCAGAACTGCTGATTTTCAATGCTTTGCTGCTCGTGGAGATTTCTCATCTGAAAGCTTGGTTTACACTAGAACATACAGTTTGATTTCCATTTGTAACCATCACCATCGTGACGTAGGCGCAACGAAGGTGAAATGATCAATATCACAAGCGACAATTCGTATGACCCATTACGTCGTGATTGACTCACTGCTTGTGCGGTGCGGCTCACTGCTTGTGCGGTGCGGCTACTTCCTTGCGGTGCGGCTATGTCCTTGCGGTGGGGCTACTTCCTTGCGGTGCGGCTATGTCCTTGCGGTGCGGCTATGTCCTTGAGGTGCGGCTATGTCCTTGCGGTGCGGCTATGTCCTTGCGGTGCGGCTATGTCCTTGTTGTGCGGCTACGTTATGGCGGTGCGGCTACGTCGTTGCGGTGCGGCTACGTCATTGCGTTGCGTCCAAATGGAAACTTAATGAAAACGCAACTAACGCAATGGATCATCCAAAACTGTCACCTGTGATTGTTCAAATTTCTTTCGTCTGTTCTTACGTTCTGGGAATGAAGATTAATACACTTATGTTATTTTATCTCCTGTTATTTTTTGATAAGATGGATGTCAAGATATGTCTTGGGTTTTACATGAAGGGCATTGTTACCGGGCCTTCTACACGGAACATAGTTGGGACAATGCATTGTCACTTTGCGAACCAATGGGAGCAACTTTGACGACAATAACGTCTAAAAGCGATAACTAATTTGTATGTAATCTATTTCTATCCATCTCAAAACCAATATGGATTGGGTATAATGCGAAAACATCATCAAAATGGACATGGACCAGTAATAGCAAATCAAACTACACAGGTACCTAAATATTGTCACACATTAAAGCTTGGTTCCCACTAGAACGTACGCAAGGACGTAAACGCAACGCAAGCGTTTTAACCAATGACAATCAAAGTTATAGACAGTTAGCAATCACAAGCGAGTAAGCCATTGCTTGTGATTGGTCAATTCACTTGCGTTGCGTTACGTCCTTGTGTTGCGTCGCTAGTGGGAACCACGCTTAAATACTTAACAATTTGTTTGTAATATAATATCAATCAATCAATCAAGTAAACATTTATTTCTTTCAAAATCAGATTAGATAAGAAACATTTCTTTCATTTTACAAATAAATTATGAGATAAACATTTCATATTTGTTAAAAGGGCACTAGGCTAGGCCTAAATGTTGAAAGGGTATGGGTGAAAAACTTCGACGCTCCGATCCTGCAGTGTAACGGTATAGCAAATGTCACAACATTGCATCTTTTAACACTCACAACCCTACGCTTATTTATTTCCACAGCCTGGTTCCCAAATGAACCCGGAGTAAATCAACAGCCGTGTGCTGCGCTTTTTTGTGATGCGCCTAGTGACAGTGCATGGATGGATTTACAATGCAGTTTTCATTACCAATATGTCTGTCAGAAAGGTAACATTTTAATAATTAACTAAACTGAATCATATAAGCATATTCCTCTCCTTATTTGTAGACCTGTACTTATTTACTAATAGTAATACTAATAAGTACTGGTATAATGAAGCTAAAACGTTATGTCATTACACGCGTTGATGTAGGACAATCGTACCCTTCCCATTGGTTAACCAGAAGCAAATCGGTTAATATGGGCAGTTCATTGCCCATGCGCAGTTGTTTTTACAGAATTACTAATTAACGAGTGCACCCGATGAACCGAATTGCTGAACTGTATACGAAAAATAATCTATCTAACCGGACTTTGGCAGATAATAATTATATAAAACGGAGAGAAGTACAACGCCGAAAGATCATTGTTTAACTATTATAGCTAGGCTTACATAGATCTCTATCCCTTTCCCCTATATTAGCTGAAATTGAGCCTACTTTAACTGTGACTAAAAGTAAACTCCTGACGAACACTTTGACTAAACCAACTGGTACACAACGCTTGTAACACATAAGAGTAAGTATTTTTAATAGAAGTAATACATGGATAGAAAGAGAGAATAATCTGTTACAATTATACGATACACTGTTATTACATTTATTTAATATTTGGGTCCTTCTTTCTTCTCTTTAAAAAAAAAAAATACATATTTTGCTTCAATTGTCAATATTTTATCCAGCTAATAATTTGTCGAATGCAATTAATTTTAGAATAGTAAAACTGTATTTAAAGAAAAAATAAAATAAATGTTTTGATTTACTACATTTCAGAATTGTCCACAATGGATTTTATATCGACTCCTTCAAAATTGTCTACAACTGACCAATCATCGCAAGGTATTATATGTTTGGATTATACATGCAACTTTATGGCATATATCAATGCTTCTAAAAATTGTGTAGTTAAAATTAAATAAATTATAAAAATGCTATTTATTTTTTTACGCGTATCGCTTTTATTTCAGATTTGTCAACAGTGGATTTTATTTCAACGTCATCAAGTAAACCATCCACCACTGACCAATCATCACCAGGTAGGCACGGCTTTGGATTACGCACGTGGTTTTATTGCACGTCATGTCAATGCTACTAAAAATTGCGTACAGTAAAAAATTAAGAAGAAAAACATTGTATTTTATTATTTTTGGCGCGTACGCATTTCAGATTTGTCAACAGTGGATTTGATATCGACGTCGTCAGGTAAACCATCTACTGCTGACCGATCATCACCAGGTAGGGATGTATTTAGATTATACTGCGGTTGTATCGACATCATTATTTCAATGCTTCTAACATAAATGTGTTGTTAAACAATAAATATTAAGAAGAAAAACATTGTATTTTATTATTGTTTACGCGTACGCTATTTCAGATTTTTCAACAACGAATTTTATATCGACGTCGTCAGGTAGACCATCCACCACTGACCAAACATCAACAGGTAGGCCTACATTTAGATTATATATGCGGTTGTATTGTCAATGCTTCTAAAAATGGTGCAGTTATAGAAATTAAGAAGAAAAACCACTATTATTTTTGGTACGCGTACGTTAAGCTACTCTTTCTACACTATCAAATTAGTTTGATAAAAAAAGTGTGATGTGCCCAAATATGTTGGTGATATGACATCGTCATGTCCATATATCGGCACATCACATTTTTTGTCACATAATGTTTTATAGTGTAGACAGAGCTTTAACAATGAATTTTATATCGATGTCATCATATAAACCACCTACTACTCTACTTAAGATTGGTTCTCACTAGCGACGCAACGTAACGCAATCTACGCGACGTAAGAAAATGCCCTTCCAATCATTGTGTTTGCACCCGCCTGCGTGAAATCAAACCTACGATGTTTTCAGTACTATTGCATCATCGGTTCCCACTTTTGATTATGAAATACAGCACGTCAATACGTCGTTGCGTTGCGTTCCAGGGGAACCATGCTTTATAAAAATCATCGCAAGGCGGTGATTTATAATGTTAAGGCGGAAAGAAAACGTTTATTTTTACATATAAATTTCAGTGTTTGCCCCGTTGGATTTCACGCCGACGACGCCCTGGCAATACACAACGTACCGCCGGTACAGAACTCAAACTGGTAAGTTATTATACCCATCATGTGATTTGTAAATGAAAATGGCAAAGTAAAGAAACGTATGCAGTTAAAATCAATAATATAGGCCTTAAGCTCTGTCTACACTATCAAACTAGTTGGTGTGATGTGCTCAAACATGGTAGGTAGTGATATGCTTAAATATGGTTGTGCTATGAAATCATCATGTCCATATATGGGCACATAAAGTTTGATAGTGTAGACAGAGTTTTGGTTATCTAACTAGGGGAAAGAGTGAAATAAATTAGAATTTCAGTCATGATTTTAAGTTTTTTACACGCTAAATTTCAGATCTGGACACAATACATTCTACATCGCCTGTCACGTCCAGTAGCTTGGCCACCACTACTTTCCGAACATTTACAGGTAAATAAAGAGGCTAGTCTGGCGATTTTAGTCTATTATAGTTGATGTTGAAGAGTGAATTAAGTAATTAATACTAATATACCTATTTTAAAATTGAACAAATTTGTTTCTGCTATATATATTCAATTTCAATTTTAATTAAACTTTGCCTTCAGCAATTGAGAGAAAAACACATTAAAATAAAAGGAACAAGATACAAACAAGGCGGTAGAACAATCCTAGAACGTGATTATTTTACGATGCTATAGTTCTGCTGACGAAACATAGTAGATTTATTTATTTTATTTATTTAACATCTTATACAGGCTTACACAATCAGGTAATAGAAAACCTGTTTTGCATTGTGATCCTATCTTGAATACAAAAAAAATCAGGAAAAAAATGTTTAGTTTTGTGGGAAAAAATATTAGATCGATATCTAAATTTGAATAAAGCAATTGTTGGGGAATATTTAAGTTCAGTTTGTAGGTTATTCCATAGCGCCTGCAACTTTGAACGACGAGTTCATATTACTAATGGTATAGTAGGGTATTGTTATTAATGCTGTTGCAAGGGTTTATGTTTTAAAAGTGCTATCTTTTAGGTTAAAGCACATTCGTTTGTTTAATATCTCAAAATGTATTAATTACTTTATCTTTTTAGGAACGGAAATACCTGGAATTGGAAACCTAAATGAACAGGTATTATTTAAAACTTATTGAAACTGTTGAAATAATCCATAACATGAATATCCATTGTTTTGTTGCTTGTCTTCTTTAACTTTCTTTTTTCTCTTGTTTAATTTAACCTGCCCTGAGAGAGTTTAATCATTATTCCCATTATTGATAGAATATCACTGAGGAGAATGTAGAAAATATTGCGTTGGAACTGGAGAAATACATCAACGAAAAATATTCAGAGTTGTCATCGGAAGAAATAGAGGATATTTCATATTTGCTACAGAGTATTGCAAACGTTCAGTCACCAAACAAAAATGTAAGTTCCATTAAAGAAGTTAGAGTGGTGTTCTGACAGTTCTGTACTAATACTAATACTGGTATTATTTTATTGTCCATAGTTATATAAAATGGAAATACATTTGAAACTGGCATGAAATATAAAAAAAAATTATACTATACAAATTCAGAAGATTACAACAAAATACACAAAGATACATTAAAAGCAAGGTTATGTATAATACATACAGATTAAAAACTTTTATCATGAAATTATTAAACCGATTAAAAAAGTATCTGTATTGTATTTTATACATTTACTGTTAGGTTTCCGATGCTGTTATTGGCACTGTTGACGCCATACTTGCTTCAGATTCTTCTTCTAATATGCCTGCAGAAACAACCGCTCGAGTTCTTGCGTCATGTGAGCAACAAATCGAAACCACCGCCAAAGATGGTCAGAATTACACACAAAATAAAGAAACACTCTCCATCCAGACTTGTAGTATTGATCCAGACGTTCTACAGTCTGATGTTGTTTTCTACGTTGATGAAAACAAGGGAGAAGTGTCTTTCACCCGGATGTCTGATTTAAAATCGAACAATTTCATTCGCATACCAAACGGTCTTATAACATCTACAACCGGTAACTATACTTTCAAACCAGCAGTATTGGAATCACATGCATGTGCCCTTACAATTACTCTCTATTGTAATATTATTAATATGATGTCATAATCAGAGAACGAAATAATATTATATAACCTTTTGTTTTGAACTAGGTCGTTTTATTTTCTTTGCAGAGCAAATGGCAAATATTAGCTTTGTTTCATATTATAACCTAAATCTGTTCCAGTCAGCCATGTCGTATTTGCGAAAATCAGACGTTGTTTTATCAGCTACTATATACGATGACAGACTTCCACTGGTTTTTGACGAACCAATTACTATTACTTCTAAAATGAAAATGGTAATATAGTAGAACCAGTCCTTTAGGGTACCCCCCATTAAAGGGACACTTTCCCGTGAAACGAATGTGGGGCATACTAATGCTAAGGGACACCTCTATTAAAGGGATACTCCGGTGGTCTAGAAGGTGTCCGTTTATAGAGGTTTCATACCTTGTCGTAATGCTTTTACGATTTTGCAAAAAGAAAAAGAAAGAATCTGCAAAAGGTTTTTTAATGATAATTCAGCTGATTCTTTTATCATATAGTTTTACCAATAACGGTATATCTATACTCCTTTTAGAACACAAAAACAGAAGCCTCTGTTTGCGTATTTTGGGATGAATCTTTAAACGAGTTCGGTGATTGGTCCGATAGAGGTTGTGAGTTTACAGGGATGGACGATGAGGGCAATATACAATGCAGCTGTAATCATTTAACTAATTTTGCACTTTTATTTGTAAGTAAGGTTTCAGGCTTTTCAATAAAGAAAGAAAGAATTTGATATAATACAAGTGTCGGTTTTAAATAAAGTTGAATTTGAACTTGAAAAACATATTCTGAAGCGTGGTTCCCACTTGGACGCAACGCAATGACGTCATCGCAGCTTGTTGATGATCCATCGCGTCATTATAAGGTTTATCGCAAATATAGTCCATGGGCCAGGTCCAGTTTTTTGCGAAAGCAGTATCAAATTGGTAGCAAATGCTACCATACATTTTTGGAAAGCTTAATATGTCTACTTTTCAGAAATCCATGATAGCAATGCCAATTGTACAGCTTAATAGTAATTTTTTAGAATTATATAACACCGCCTACGGAAAATATGCACCACAAAATTTTGGGGTAGGGGGTAACACTTTTGCTAATAACTCGGGATTTAATGAACAGATTTGCATTTTCTTGGTATCAATATGTAGTATATAGACTGCTTAAGTGTAGTATATTTTTCTAAGTAAATCCAACAATTATTGACGCCATTAGAGATCAGAAGGTCATTGAACTTTAGTAAAAAATGATTTTTTGTCTAATATTAACTTATAACTTTCAGTTTTTTACAAAAAAAAATACAATAGATGTTATGCAAACTGATGTTTTCATGAACATATAGACCCAATAAACAAGAAAATTGAAGTTAAAGATTAACAAAATATGAATATGCTGTGTATTATGAAGAAATTTGTTGTTTTTAGTAATTTGTAATCGTTTACAATTATGGGGTAGGGGGTAACATTTTTGCGAATAACTTACAATTTAGTTAACAGATTTACATTTTCTTGTTATCAGTATGTAGTGTATGGATTTCTTTATTGTAATATGCTTTTAAAAAATGAATCGAACATCTATTGATGTTTTTTAGAGGTCAAAGGTCAATAACCTTTAATCAAAAATGCAATTTCTTCTAAATTAGCTTATAAATTTCAATTTTAAACACAAAAAACAGGAAATCTTATGCAAACTAATGTTTTCTTAAACCTATAGACACAATAAATAAGAAAATTGAATTTAACAAACAAATATTCTGTGAATTTATGAGGACATTCTGTCTGTTAATAGTATTATTATTAACAATTAACTTTGTATTTAGTGATCACATTTGCATATTTTTGGTATTAATATGTACTGCGTAGGTTGCCTAATTGTTATATTCATTGTAAAAAAATAAAACGTAACATATATTGACATCATTGTAGGTCAAATGGTCATTGAACATTTAAAGAAATGCAATTTCGTCTAAATTTAACATTAATAAAGTTTCAATATTTGACGCAAAAATACACCAAATCTAAATTTTTTTTTAAACCTATAAAAACAATGGACAAGAAATTGAAGTTAAAGATTAAAAACAAATAAAAATGTGTAATAATATTAGGAATTTTGATCGTAATAGTAATTTGTAATTATTAAAAATTATGGGGTAAGGGGTAACATTTTTGGTAATAACTTTGAATTTAGTCTACATATTTTGCATTTCTAGGAACCAATAAGTAGTATATAAACTGTTTAATTGCTATATATTAAAAAATTATCAAAATGTTATTACCAATAGATTTATGTGGTTTTTAACTTATTAAACCTATAGGAAAAAATTCACCGTTTAGTATTGTTATGGGGTACGAAATAACAAAATGCATGACTTTTTGGAAGCTATACATTATTTTATTTATTATTAATTAAAATAAATGAAATTTGAATATGAGGATATTAAATAAACATATCCAGCTTCTGTGTTGTAAATTGTTTTTTATAATTTACATTCTAAACATTCAATTGTCTATAGTAATCATAGAAATTGTTTAGATTACCAATTATATCTTTTATTTGTAACTGATAAGATATTCTAAGGTTATAATTGTTCATCTGGTTTGCAAATGCAAATGAGATAGTTTTTTCTAAACAAAACTGTTATGGTATTGTAATATTACAGGACAATTACATTTTACTTCATCTTGATTTAAAGAAAACAGTTAGTTTATTCAAACTCATTAATATGTCAATTTTTTAGATTTTCATATTAGCTGCAGTTCCACATCTTCCACATACGTTTGAAAGAACTGAGTATCTTTATGTTTTCATATCGCAGTTTAAAGTATGTTCCATGTATCTTGGCATGGTCGAAGGTGGTTGTAAGTTTTCCCCATTTTGATCAAGGTTACCATTAATATCTATTAACCAATGTTTTAACCAAGAACACTGGTGCAGCATGTTACGGTCTTCAGTCTCTTTGTATTTTCTGGACTCCTGGAAAGGACCCAAAATATTGCGTCGAGAGAGACATTGACATGGAAATTAACAATTATATTGGAGGATAACTCTGACACAACCACCTAAAGTTAGGTGAGAAGGTCCAGTCAATACAATTTAGACAGGAAGGAAAAATCTTATCTGGTACATCTTCAGAAGAGACTGTCATGCATACTTTACATTTTCCTCATTGCTCACAGACGCCACTGAGCCAAATAGTGTTTCTATCCATTGTTGGATGCCCTTCACATCTCTAGAGAATACAGACTGAAGACTATAACGTGCTGTACCAGTGTACTTGGTTCTAGTATTTTCGTCAGCTTTTTCATAACATTTTAAAAGATATTAACGGTAACGTTGATCAAAATCGGGAAACTTGCAAAGTATCACATTCCAAAATGTCAAGGAACATTGCACAAGATCATACTTCAGTTTGCGATAACAAAATCATGTCTTTTAAAGATTTCTATATATACCCAGTTGTTTTAAATGATGTAGGCTTTACTGGAATTTGACGATGTAATATAATAGAATTAATTTTCGAGAAAGTGTGAATTGCTAAACTGCAGCTGATATGCAGATCTGAAACATTTACATATTGTTACGGAGTTCATTTTTGTAAACCAAGATACAGGAAAATGTCAGATGAACATTTATATAAAAAGAATATCTTTTAAATACTGTACAAATTTAATTGGTAGGCCCTAGTGTCATTTTTAAAATTACCATATAAGTCGATTAATTGATTTAAAGTACAATCTGTAAAATAATAACAATTTATACAGTATAGCCTAAAAACAGTAGCGAGCCGTAGGATGTATTTAAAAAAATAACCAAATACCCTATCTAAAGTAGTGGAGCTGTAGCTTGGTGGTTAACATGCTTGCCTTCCAATCCCAAGTTCCGTGGTTCAATCCTGACCTAGTGCCAGGCTTGTAACTCACGACTCTTTCAACTCCACTCCTTAAGCCTTAAGTGAGACTTAGTTTATAATCACGATAAATTATAAAATAGTTTATCCACCCTGTAATTTCACGATGAAATAATATATGTTTTTATAAAGCTCCTATCCTCATATTAAAACAAAATCATTAATTTTTTTTTCAATAATTTATACCCTCCAACAAGTCATGCATAATGTGTGCATTGTGTACCCCACAACAACACTAATACTAAAATTTTGTCTACAGGCTTTAAATAAAACTACACAACCACTATTATTTGAGATCAAAATGTTGCATAATTTTTGAATATAACAATTTTTGATTAAACAGTTTATACAGTACCCTACTTATTGTTACCATGAAATTCAAAATATGTTCAATAAATTCAAAGTTATTAGCGAAAATGTTACCCCTTACCCCATAATTTTTAAGGATTACAAATTACTAATACGGTCAAAATTCTTCATATTGTTAGGGCCTATACATGTTTATTTGTGTTTAATCTTTAACTTTAATTTGTATTTGTACATTGTCTTTATAGGTTTAAAAAAAACACCAGTTTGTAATAGATTTGTTGTATTTTTGTGTTTAAAATTGAAACTTTATTAATGTTAACTTTGGACGAAATTGTATTTTTTGTTAATGTTCAATGATCCTTTGACCTACAATGATGTCAATATGTTACGTTTTATTTTTTCAACATGAATATAACAATTAGGCAACCTACACAGTACATTATTAATACAAAAAAAATGCAAATTTGATCACTAAATACAAAGTTATTAGAAAAAATGTTGCCCCTTACCCTATAATTGTTAATAACAAATTATTAGTAACGGACAAAATTTCTTCATAAATTCATAGATATTGGTTTGTTTAATTTCAATTTTCTTATTCATTGTGTCTATATGTTTAGGAAAACATCAACATAAGATCTTTTGTAAGTTTGTGTTTAAAATTGAAATGTATAAGTTAATTTAGAAGAAATTGCATTTTTGATTGAAGGTCATTGACCTTTTGACCTCTAAAGACGTCAATAGATGCTGGATTCATTTAAAAAAAATATATTACAATAATGAAATCTATACACTACATAATGATAACATGAAAATGTAAATCTGTTCACTAAATCTTAAGTTATTTGCAAAAACGTTACCCCTACCCCATAATTGTCACAAATTACTAATGACGAACAAGTTTCTTTATAATGCACAGCATATTCAATTTAGAAAAAATGTTAAATTCAATTTTCTTATTTATTGTGTCTATAGGTTTAAGAAAACATTAGTTTGCATAAGATTTCCTGTTTTTTGTGTTTAAAATTGAAATTTATAAGCTAATTTAGAAGAAATTGCATTTTTTATTAAAGGTCAGTGACCTTTTGACCTCTAAAGATGTCAACAAATGCGGGATTCATTTTTAAAAAGTATATTACAATTAGGCAATCTATACACTACATATTGATAGCAAGAAAATGCAAATCTGTTAACTAAATTGTAAGTTATTCGCAAAAATGTTACCCCCTACCCCAAAAAACGATTACAAATTACTAAAAACAACAAATTTCTTCATAATACACAGCATATTCATATTTTGTTAATCTTTAACTTCAATTTTCTTGTTTATTGGGTCTATATGTTCATGAAAACATCAGTTTGCATAACATCTATTGTATTTTTTTTGTTAAAAACTGAAAGTTATACGTTAATATTAGACAAAAAATCATTTTTTATTAAAGTTCAATGACCTTCTGACCTCTAATGGCGTCAATAATTGTTGGATTTACTTAGAAAAATATATTACACTTAAGCTGTCTATACAATACATATTGATACCAAGAAAATGCAAATCTGGTCATTAAATCCTGAGTTATTAGCAAAAGTGTTACCCCCTACCCCAACATTTTGTGGTGCATATTTTCCGTAGGCAGTGTTATATAATCCTCAAAAATGACTATTAAGCTGTACAATTGGCATTGCTATCATGGATTTCTGAAAAGTAGACATATTAAGCTTTCCAAAAATGTATGGTAGCATTTGCCACCAATTTGATACCGAAAAAATGTCTGGCCCATGGACTAATAGCTTGATTTCCCGAGGAACGATATTGCACAATGCATGATGGGAAGGCTTTGGTACCAAACGTCACGACGCGTACGTAAAAACAACAAATCACGGACGTACGTGTTTTGACGTTTGCTCCCAAACCCTTCCCACCATGCTTCGCGCACGCTATTTGCGATAATAAACCTTATTGGTGCAAATGTGAAATAATCGTTAGAAGAAGACTGATTATAAAATAACACAGTAATGTTGTATTTTGCAGTTTCCAAATAATCTTAATTCAAGATATGATCGATTTCTCGAATGGGTAACTTACATTGGTTGCGGACTATCCATTTTGTGCCTAGCACTCACCATCACAACAGTTTTATCATCAAAGTAAGCTATTTGAAATTAGCAAATACAATAGAAATAGGCCTACAGTGACAATGTTATTGTTTCACAAAAATTGTTATAGAATTTATGTCAAATTACGATTTTTATAACATTTTTACTCACAAATCAGTTGTCCGATAATCAATATGTTTCCCCGCCAATAACTTATGTACGAAAAATACGAAACAATATCTAATAATCCCCAACATGCTTAGGCCTTTATTGCATGATATTGCTTTTTTTTACACAGGAAATTACGTCACAGTCTGCCGCAAATAGTAATGTTAAACCTGTGTATAGCCTTACTATGTTTGTACCTTACGTTTTTATTCGGTATTGAGCTAGCAACTCCGGGAACCATTGCCTGTAAGAGTGTTGCTGTGTTGGTCCATTATTTTCTGTTATCATCAATATTCTGGACATCAGTCGAAGCCGTGATTATGTACAAGCTAACTGTCAAAGTGTTTAAGGCACCAACATCATCTTTTGTGTGGATTGGAGGAGCACTAGCTTGGGGTAGGGTTCAAATTTGGCTGCGTAGGACGTAAGCGCACCGCAAGTAATTTTACTAATCATGACGCGGTGAATCTTATAAACTGTCGCTAGTGATTGGTCAACTCACTTGCGTTGTGACTAAATTCCAAGTTGGGACCAGAAAATAAAGCAAACTTAAACACAAAGTAAGAAAACGAATCTGTGAGTTGTTTAAAAATAGAGACTATTTGCTTTCTTTACAGGCCTGCCTTTAGCATTAGTAGCTACATTGCTTATTGATGATAAGCGGTCTGCGACAGAAAGTTCATTTTATGGCAATAGTGAATAGTAAGTACCACGTTTTACATACATTAACTGTATAGCGTGGCGTGGTTGTGGAACCTATCACAACGCCGTTTGATATGATGTGTACCCATTGCATTAGGTGCTCTCTACAAACAATATTAATCATATCATAACTCCGTTTGACGCATTAATTGTAATTACTCGAAGAAGTTACTGTAGGCCGCGCCATGAGTTGAGTTAAAAACTTTGATATTCTAAATATGGATCTCTCATGTTTCTTCCACAATTAATTATTTCCATTATTAATTCTCTATAGTTGTTACATCACCAGTGATGTCGAAGAATACCGCTTAAAATATATTTGTGGACTGTACGTTCCAATCTGTTATGTCATCGTCTGTAACTCACTCATCTTTGTAAAGGTCATCTACACTTTGTACTTTGTACGCACTTTGGCGACAGGAAAGGGAAGTTCCGAGTCTACGGTCAAGAGGAGAACACGGGCGTCGAACGCCGTGGCTATAAGTGTTTTGCTAGGCCTTACTTGGGTGTTTGGGTTCCTAGCCTTCGACTACCCGGGGAACGTAGTTTTTCTAGCTTTGTTCTGCTTCTTCAATTCTTTCCAAGGTGTTGCGATCTTCTATCTCTTTTGTATAAGAAATGAAGAATGTCGAAAAGTTTGGAATACATGGTTAAAAAAGTGCAAAAGGAAGAAGAAACACAATCGCATTCATTCACCGGTATCAACAGCATGGACAACTGACACGGATGATAGCAAGAAAACACACAAGCAATCCCTAACTAGCGTAGCCACTTTTTAATTCACTTTGTTCCAATTAGGCCTAGGACTACATTAATAAGTGTATTGTACTGCATGTATAATAGGCCCAACTAAAGTTATGCAAAGTTGAATTGAATCCTATTTAATTGTCTATGAACTATTACATATTAATAAAGTAACTTCTTAAAACCGTAGATAGTATTTTTTTAAATTATATACATTTTGGAATAGTTCTCTAATGGAAACTACTTAGGTCAACTATGAGTAAAATCAAATTAATTCAGATGATTCGCATGCATAATTATTATTATGATCGTTATCAAAAGCTTACATTGTAATATCATTTTAATTATTAAAAATATAATTAACCTTAAAAGAACGTAATCAAACATTATAATACGACAGGCCGTATTTTCAAAGGTAAATTAACATTCTCGAATATAAATGCCTGATTAATCACAGAGCAATATAGGTAGGAGTCAGGAATATTACGTGAGACAGTGCTAAGTTAGGAATAGGCGATTGTTGTGTACGTACTTGAATATAATGTTCTTCTAACCATGTGTATAATGGTACGATATCTGTGTAGCAATTGGCTTTTATTTATTTATTTATATGTATGTTATTATAAGAGTTTTGTAATGATAAATATTACAGTGACAAAAAATGCATTTATAGGCCCTACGCACTTAGCTGCTTGTTACTCAAACACGGTGGGCAGCGCAAATAATTGAACCAATCAAGTTGTTTAGCGGCATGGTTATCTTGTTTTCCACTTGAATTGAACATATCTAAGTTCTGATTGGTTGAACATTTTGTTAAAACGCAGAAGAAATATTAACAAGTCAACGCTTTCTCGCGATTAAATTCACTTATTGAAAAACAGGCTTAACTTAGAGGAAATAAAACTTAGACTTCATGTTCTTCATCACGACCATCATCATCTAAACCTATTGCTGGATTTTCACCCTCGGTTGTTTCCTCTACGACACACATAGTATTGTAAGTAGCCTCAATAGTATAAGTAGTATTCATGTCTGTGGTTGAAGTAATTAACTCAGTTACGCTCTCATCTGTGGTTTTCGTGGCTTTCTTTTTTGCAAAATACTTCTTTAGATCTTTATTTAATGATTCATTTAAAGTTGTCTTCCATTTTTTTCTTCTTTTTCTGAAGGTGAACAAGTAAAATATTGCAACTCCTTGCAGAGAGTTAAACACACAGAATAAGATCAGAAACACGTGATCAGCTTCACTTTCAAAAGACAGAAATCCGAAAATCCATGTCAGGCCCAGGAGTAAAGATATCGCGATGGCGTTGGAGACACGCTTCTTCTTCTCCTTCAACGTGGTACACTTTTCTTGCACGTTATAGCTTGAGCAGTACAGGCTTCTAAGAATACATATGTATATAATGAAGTTACAAGCCATAGCGATTGCAATCGGGGTAATAACAGCGTAGATAAAGACGTTCGATTCATGTGTGTTTAGGTAACAACTGAAAAAACCCGAAAAATGGTTTTGGTTAATAATATTGTTGCTCTACGGAAATAAACTAAAAAAGAAAAATTAACAGTAAACTCATATAAAATATAGCCAATATTTAGACCTATAATGAATACAATTATTTTGTTTGCCTACTGTGGAATTGGGGTTTGATTTTAACATTTTATTATAAAGAAATGAAGCCCGGTGGGTATACTTACTAATTTGTGTTTTTATAGAATGACACATCAACTGAGAGTAGAACTACTAGTGGTATCAATGGAAGACCTAGAAAAAGAAAACAATTGAGATTGTATTTTTGCATTTTGTTTGCGGTAACCTTTAGGCTATTATCACACAGGGGCCGAATCCGGGTCCAGTGTGAATGGATATTTAGCTTTTGAAAACATACGGTACATACCCCAGGCCAAGATCACAGAACGTCGTAAAAGGTTCGAGGTGTTAGCGTCAACTACTTTAACCAACAGCAAATACATATTTGTTGCTTCCACGGATGTCCATGCGACAGACGTCAACAGAAAGTAATGTAACAATACAGCTATTGTTGTACAAGCTACAGTTCCTGGAGTTGCAGTATCAATACCACATATGAATGTGATATACAGACAAGTTAGTGAGATGCAAAGGTTTAACAGTATTTTCTGAGGTTGAAGCTTACGAAAGGTTCTGTTAAAATTAATTTATACATTTGTTATTCCATGGACACAATGCATTTGTATTTCATTTTTCCAGACAAACCTATCTTTCTATAATTGAGAACTTACTTTTTTGATAGGCTAACGTATATTGTTATCAGTAGACACAGTATTGACACCCCACAACCTACATACGTCACTATGTCCAAAACCAATACAACTTTACTTTTCAACGTATTTGGAAACTGAAAAAGAAAGGAAAATAAAGCAGCACATTTCTAATAAATGCTAATAATTATGAACCAATAAAACTAATGTAATCACATTTTAGATAAAGTAAAGCTTACAAATAAAACAGCGAAATTTGTCAGATGTGTACAGTGGCATGTTATGCTGCCATCATCGTCCATGCCAACAAGCATACATCCATCTTCTGACCAATCACCAAAGCCGTTGAGAGTTGCGTTCCAAAAAACACATGAAACATCCTCGTATGCCTTCAAAATAAACCATTTGTATTATTATAGTGTTTAGGCCTATTTCAAAAGATTTCGAAGTGACGTTAATTAGAAGAAGTAATTACAATGATCACAAGTTGAGCACTACAATATCACCCTGTTTGGTGTCCTAAAAGTTCCTCTGGAATTAATTTGCAGCTTTTTAAAATTGACAGGTCGTCTTGTATAGGAGTTGTTCATAGTTTTTACTGAAGTCTTAATCTAAATGTAAGGATGTGTGGACGACAACACAAAAGGAAAAACACGCCTTTTCTCACTTTTACCACGGTCCGGTGGTGTATTTGGTTTTAATTTGTTTTTAGCATAACAATAGAGATCAGTATGGTCCTTTTAATTAGATCTTTAATTAAGTAAGAGACAAAACTATTTGCTTCCTTGACCGGTTCATGAATACAAAAAAAAGAAAATCATTTGAAAAAGACTGTTACAATTATAGGGGGCAGTAACACCTATAGGGGGCAGTATTTAATTATCACATGATTAGATTAATCCCCACACTCCCCTGTTTAAGCTGAGTTTGTCCTCAAACTTAATATTATTCACAACAAGAAGAATCTTTTCAGCATTTTCAGAGTCAATGCCAGCATCATCAGGCCAGTCAGGGTAAACGTCTCCAGTACCATCGTCTTCAACAAAGGACTCTACACATTCCCCTTCGGCTCCCACAAAGTGTCTCATCTTCTTCTCTGGGAGAACATATACTGTGTTTCCATTCCCATGGGCAGCACGCCTAGTTGCTTCTAGTTCGGCTCTTAGCTCATCAACCGTCCTCTGCACATCTCGCAACGATGCCTTGCTTGCCATCACTGATCTCTAATGTTAAAGCCAAATACGATCCACGATCCCACTTCTGACACCAAATTGTAAGGATGTGTGGACGACAACACAAAAGGAAAAACACGCCTTTTCTCACTTTTACCACGGTCCGGTGGTGTATTTGGTTTTAATTTGTTTTTAGCATAACAATAGAGATCAGTATGGTCCTTTTAATCAGATCTTTAATTAAGTAAGAGACAAAACTATTTGCTTCCTTGACCGGTTCATGAATATAAAAAAAAGAAAATCATTTGAAAAAGACTGTTACAATTATAGGGGGCAGTAACACCTATAGGGGGCAGTATTTAATTATCACATGATTAGATTAATCCCCACATAAACAATAAAGGATAAAAAACAAAGATATAAAGCGGATAGATACAGCACACAAACATTTACCTTTTTAATATTGAAGACAATTTTAACGGGTTCTTCAAACACGGGTGGAAGGCTGTCGTCATACACGGTGGCTGATAGAATAACACTCGATATGCTGAGATTTCCTGAACTCGACGACTGGAACAATTTTGAATTGTAATATGATGTAAAGCTGACATTTGATTTTTTATCTGTTTTAAAGTTAAACAATATAATAGTAAGTATAGATATAGTACTTTACGTTGTAATTGTTGACACTGGTATTAGAAAAGCAGTTGATACTATCTCGCCAGGAGCACTCAAATATACATTGAACTATCTCTATTAGGTAATATATAACTAATGCGAGCTATCAAATGCATTTCAAATATGATACAGTTATAAGTTAATGGACATTTTATACTTTACACAACACGTTACAAAATTTTACATTTTGTTTTAATCAGTAACAGTAACAGAATAATTCTAGCATGAGTAAACGTACCGTTTGAAACCAGGTCACGTGGTAATGTGATAGACTGGTCATTGGCGCTACAACCACCATCAATACAAACCTCAGTCTCTTTCTTATCTTGTTTCACAGCAAATACCACATCATGTCGAAGATTATCAGAGTCAAAACTTAAAGTCTGTACAGACAGCGTTTCTTCATTTTGAGTATAATTCTGGCCATTAGTGGCAGCTGTACTAATTTGTTGCTCAAAAGACTCCAGGATGACAGAGGTTGTTGCAGGTGTAAGAACAGTGTCTTCTGAGTCGGATGCGACTAGTACTGCATCAACAATACTTACTATGGCATCAGTGACCTAATATTTTACATTGTAAGATAACCTTGTGAGTTAAAGATGTATTGTTCCCCAAAACATGAAAAATTAAGGTAAATTAAATCAAACTTGAATAGGTTATTTTGTAGTTCCAATAAAGTTAATCACTTCCGTAGAAAAAAAACACCGAAAAAACAATGTTTTCACTAAATAAAATGATAAAAAATAAATGGTTAAATGGAACTAAAAATCCATTGGCTGGCAGTCAATTTTACAATTTTTTTGCTTTAAATTACATTTTTTTCAGATAAATACATTTTATTTTGGATCAAATTCTTGGTCAAAGTGGATAACTATTATGTAACAATAAAATGGCATATTCAACAGAAAATATTTTAATAATTATTTTTTCAGGTGGACAATACATCTTTATGTGACATTTATGATGACATACCTCCGATTACTGGGACTGTTACAATTACAGATATTTCAGTTTTATAGGTAACAGTATTATAATAATTGTACTGCATGTTTAACTTACATTTTCATTTGTTGATTCAATATCAGTTATTGTTTCCAGAGCTACGGATACTTCTTGTATATCAGCTGGTTGAAGGTCACCAACGTCTTCTGCTTTCTCTACTATTTCTTCAAGTTCAACTGCAACCTTTTCTACGTTGTCTTCACCAACGTTCTAAAGAGAGGCTTAAACAAGTTAAAGATATGTTCCAGGCTGACTAGACTGGAAACACATAATATAACTTATAATATAACACAGGTTTACATTTCTTGGTGTCGATAAAGAACATTCATCGTAAATGTATAATTATTGGTACTGTATTATGAAAGTGTGTGCCAATTATACGTTACTACAAAAGCAATGATAATATGATGTAAATTTATAAATTAATGTCGGCACCGTACCTTCGTTAGATTATTGATTTCTTCAGATAGATCAGTTTCTATAATAATAATAATAATTAAATACAATTAATTAAAACTAAAACATTATTTCATTTTGTAAAATAGGAATTGTTTAGAACGTAGGACATAGGATTGCATAAAATACTATGAAGCAAAGAAGCAAAATAAACACACCTGGGCATTATTTCAAACTATCACGAATACGAAATCGATTTAATATCCTATGGAAATGTGGTCTTATTTGTTGGTTCTGTGCAGTAATCAAATAATTCTACATTCATACTGTTACATACCGATTGTTATGTAAAATGAGCACATTTCTTGCTGCCCTGCTACGTCTGTTGTATTACACGTGACTGTTGTAACCGATCCGATTGGATAAGAGTCTCCTGGTTTATTTGAACAATAAACCGGTGGTGGCGGTGTTTCATCAGCTTTTGCTATTGGTATTAGCCAATCCGGAGTTGTATCCGTAGATGATATGTCACTGGGACATTTGATCGTTGGCGGAGCTTTCGTGAAAATGGTATAGTAAATAAAAAATAACTTACTAAAATGTGCAAACATTATAGAAATAATTATAAAACATATTATTGTTATACACAAGTCTTAATTATTAGATTCAGATTTATTGGTCCTTCCGGAAATTCATGTCAGCCTTACATCGCTCAAAGTTTAAAGTAAATAGTTATATAGGCCTATATATTTAAAAAATAGAACATAACAGGCTTGGATACACCTTTTGAAATGGATGCAAAGAAACAGCCAAAAGTTATTAATTTACTGGAAATGAAAGGTATTAGTTTCAATTATATAATATAAAAAACAAGGAAAACCTTTTGTAGTAAGCAGGTCTGGTGACGTTGTTGCCGCCGACTGTGTAGTAAAACTTCTCAATGTTGTGAATGGTTCTCCTGCTGTTGTATTTATCGTAACATTATAATATTCTAACAATGTGTACGACAACAATGACGTCATCAATTCAGGTGTTATTGGCTCCTCTGTAGTATTTGTTGTAACATTATAATATTCTAACGATGTGTACGACAACAATGACGTCAGCAGTTCAGGCGTTATTGGCTCCTCTGTAGTATTTGTTGTAACATTATAATATTCTAATGATGTGTACGATAACAATGACGTCAGCAGTTCAGGTATTATTGGCTCCTCTGTAGTATTTATTGTAACATTGTAATATTCTATTCTGGTATTTGATAGCCATGTTGAGAGCATGTCAGACGTTGTTGGTTTCGCTGATCTTGTATTTTTCGTAGGTGTATCATTGTTGGAAGGTGGACTTCGGTCATTTTCAGTACTTTGTAAATCTACCACATCAGTCAGAAAGGAAGTCGAATCACTTACAGGTGGTTCCATAGTAGTTACGGGTGAACCTATTTTTGAACGAATTTTGAATACAATTAAATATAGTTTAAACATAAACTTAGTAGGCCTACCTATTTTACGCAAGGAATTAATGTTATAAACACAGTGACAACAGGATCATAACGTCATTTGTGATTGCTATTTGTATCTTGTAGGCCTATTTAATAGTGCAATACTAAAACTAATATCAACTTGTTTTAGGTAGAGACCTACATACCATCACTGATATAGATATCGTCGATTGCAATATCGCCAGTAAAAGAATTTCCGGAAATGCCTTCAAAAACGATGTAATTGTCAACATAACCAGATTCAGTTTGGACGAATTTTACTGAAGCATTATGCCATACATCTCCTTGACTACCACTTTTTGACCATAAAAGGTTGTCAGGCCAGCGTGAATATGGCATTCTGTAAACGTTTAGTGTCCCAATAGTAAATCCGTACATGTGGTAGTAAAAGGATAAGGTCACATTTTTACCGTTTGGTAACACTGGACTTTTTAGGCGAGCCGACATCCCTTCAGTTATTGGATATGATGTTTCAATGTGAACATAATAATCCTCTTTGTTTAAAAAGAAAAAAAACCAATTATACATTTATATTAGCAAGTGTTATTCAATGCACGGTATACAGTAGGCAAGAAATTAGGAGGAAGTAAATGTTAAATATAATAATAAATATGCTTTTTTTTTTTGTCTTATGCAGGATCGACCCACTTTTATTTCTTCATCAATAAAATGTTCGTTTACAATGAGTACATTGAGCACATGAGTAATGTAATGATACAATACAATATAATTGACATTAACTAACTTTCAGTACAACTGTTATCTCACTCCTACCATTGCATTTTATATATAATAGTATAAGGAAAGAAAACAAAATTCCTCTATGTTATACACTCTTTACACGTTTTTCAATCCTTAACAATGTACGTATAATTTACCACAGAATTCTTAATTTTATAACTCTTTTTATCTCTTTCAGGCAATAAAAAAAAAAAAAAAAAAAAAAAAAAAGTTATATTTTACTTTACCTAAATATCAATTTTATAAACGTTAATTTTATACCTTGCTAAATTGTTACGGTCCATATCTGACCACATTTTTTTTGCCTTTTCTTTATTTATTAAAAACTCACAATTGATTATATCTTCTAACTCCGCAGTGAACATTAACCATGGACATTTTTTAACAAGTCCTAGTCTGTGTTTGATAAATATGCTTTGTTGAAATGTAGAGGGAAAAAAGTCCCCCAGCTTACCTGTATAGCCGGAATGGCCGTTTGTCGGTCCAGTTCCAGGTGAATATGTAGAATTATGCGTCCGTGTCCAATTGAAATCATCATTATATTCCTGAGTCCAACCACCAAAACCAGACTGGAAATCTGTTTTTATAACAGCAGCGGTAACTTAAATAGAATCAGAAAGAGAAATCAAGAAGCCAATCTCCACTCTTTCCTAGTATTCTGGCTATGGTTACTTTTTAGAAAGAGCTTATAGAAATAACGTAAAAGATATAATCATTTTAAAAAAATGAATAAATTATCTAATGACCATACAATTTACAATAGCAAAGAAAATTCTAAATGTTAAAAAACAAAATTGTCAAAAATACAAAAAGATGATTATATCAATAGGAACCCAATTTTGGAGGTGGATATATTCTATAAACTAAATCATCAATTGAATTAATATGTTACAACTTATCAATAATAATATAAAAAAAAACCACTTTAACCAAAAACTTCACAAACAAGAAATAAATAAATAATAAAGGAAATAAATACATTAAAAATAATAAATAAAATGAATATTGTTTCTTATAAAGTGTATTTTTTATAACATTATAAACAAACATAAAAAACTGAATCACCACGAAACTTACCAATACCAGATAATAGTGATAGAAACACTACTGTCACAATCGATATTTCCATTATCGTTACGTTTATGGATCGCTCTCAAATCAAGTTAACCACACTATGCATAAATAATGTCTCTTCGTCCGTGTACGTGTCAAAAATAAACTTGTTTTTATGATACCCTGATACAACATTGTTTGACTTATTTATTTATTACCCTATTTTTAATAAAGCTGGTTTAAATTTAGCTTATTATCAATATTGGTATTGAATTGAATCACATACACAGCAGGTGACAAATAACATACACACACACTTTAAGTTTATTCCTTTATCAAAAGACAAAAAGTTATATTCCACACATTTTTCGATTTACAGTATAGTTTGTTTGTATTGGCGAAGTTTACAGGCTAAACAAACAGAATAATAATGAAGTTTTGAGGAAATGAAACTGTATTTATTTTATTTTAGTTCCCCATAGCAAATAATGTTCACCAATGAACTTACTGTACATACGATTGGTTTCAAAGAGAATTGTTTCCTTTTATTTTCAATTTGTATGCTTAATTGAATAAGTTAATATAAAAATTGTGTTTATTTACACATAAAAGTTCGGTGTTATTACTTCTATTATTTATTTACTCGTGACCCGTACTTAACAAACACGAACCGCATGCTTTACAAAACAACATATTCTTTTAAATAAAGCTGTGGTTTTGTCATAGGAAATATTTGTATGCATGATTATAATTATGTCGTATATTGAACTCAGAGCACTGAACTTTCAGATGCAATTCCATCAAGCTTTTTTTCTGAAAAAAAAGTACACTTCAATCTAAACGTTTTCTTGTGGTGGTACAGTATATACAGATTTTACAAACGTAGATATTTCTTTATTTCAGTTACAAGCATTACTAATACATTTTTTTAATGGTGTAATATCTTTTCATATTGCGTATATCTTACATTAAATAATGCTAACATTGCAACAGTAAATGATGGCACGAGGGCGTAAGTGCGTTTATTGGATTTACTTGTCAAAATCCACTATACATGTGCAAACTACACTATTACGTTTTAACATAGGAAAGTGAACTTTCACTCTTCCCTTGTTTAAATCAGGTGAGTATAGCCTAAATTTGTGCAAGTTTTTGATAATTATATTACTGTATTAAAAAAATAAAATATAAAAAATTCTAAAAGGAAATTCTAAGCCTAAAAACTGTTTAAGTCAGTTGGTGCTAGAATTTATGACGGAGGTGAGGCATCCCTGAGAGACGGACGTGCATGCATGATAGAACTATACTCAACTGAAAAGCTGTTCATTCACTGTTGCCTTCTTCACTAGTTTCAAATGCTGGATTTTCGACCTCGGGTTTAAAGGTACTAAAATTTCCAGCTGCTGTGGTTGGTAAAATTGACATTGTTATTTCACTAGTAGTAGTCACAGTTTCTGTAGTTGAATGATTAAGAGTGTATAACTGATTTGGTCTATACTTCTTCTTGAAACATTTCTTTAAATCTTTAAATTCTTTCTGTCTGAACGTGAACAAATAAAATATTGCCACTCCTTGGAAAGAGTTAAACACGCAGAACAATATTAGAAACACGAGGTCAGTTTTGCTCTCAAAAGACAGAAATCCAAAAACCCATGTCAGGCCTAAGAGCAGAGAAATAGCGATAGCGTTGGTGACCCGCTTTTTCTTTTCTTTTGAACTAACATCTTTATTCAGTAATTTAGATCGCGAGCAGTATAAATTTTTAAGAACCACTATGAATATAACCGAGTTAAAAACGATGGCAATTGCGATTGGAATAAGAACAGCGTAGATGAAGACGTTGAATTCCGAAGTGTTGAGATAACAGCTGTAAATCACAAAGATATTAGTTTTTAATACTGTAATAGCATAATGATTTGTATAGTAACTATAGACAAGGTCCAATCGACTTGTGGACCAATAGAAAAGAACCAACATGTTATTTTTGAATAGTTAGAATGATTTGTAGGGAACAATAGACAAGGACCAATAGAGATGGACAAAATGCTATGTTTTCAGTTTGCAGAATGATTTGTAATAGCAATAAACAAGGTCCAATAGACAAGGACCAATAGAAATGGACCAAATGTTATTTTTTCCATTAGTTGGCATAATGATTTGTAATAACAATATACAGGGTCCAATAGACAAAGACCAACTTTTATATATTTGTTCAGTATGTATTGTAGTAATAGACTAATATAGTATCTTGTGAGTTTAGAAACTTTTTTTGAACTGTAGAAAATGATAAGTACACTTACTAGTCTGGGTTTTCATAGAATGAGACATCTACTGATAGTAAAACTATCGGTGGTATGCATGGAATACCTAGAAGAAGAAAGAAAATACCGATTATATAACATGGTATATAGTTAGTACCAATACATAGAAGTTATATCAGTATCAATGAGATTATATTCAATAGTAGAGCCTTTCCTTTGTGACACCACAGTGAGTCAGGTGCTCCTGAAGGTGTCCCCTTATTAGTGGTTTTATCGTAGTACACTATTCTAAGAATACTGTAGGATTAAACTTGTCATTTAATGTTGTGACATGTGTATTGGCGTCAAAAGAACAACTTTGAAACTCACTTACCCCAAGCAAAGACCATTGAAAACCACAAAAACTTGGAAGACTTAGCGTTAAAAACTTTCACAAATAACAAATACATATTGGCTGCTTCCACGGATGTCCATGCGACAGACGTCAACAGAAAGTAATGTAACAATACAGCTATTGTTGTACAAGCTACAGTTCCTGGAGTTGCGGTATCAATGCCACATATGAATGTGATATACAGACAAGTTAGTGAGATGGAAAGGTTTATTAGTATTTTCTGAGATTGACGTTTTCGAAGAGTTCTGTTGAAAAGAGTAGAGTACACTTATTTAAGTAATGAAACTTTGTAAAATACTGCATGCATTTGAGTGACTTAAGCACACTATTGGTGTCATTGCAGGCAGATTTTCACTATGAATGTCATCTTTCCACGCAATTCTGAACTTGTGTTTTGTAATTCTGAATAAATCGGTTAAAGAAATATTAGGCCTACAATAACTTACTTTATTGATAGGCTAAATACTATTGTAATCAACAGGCATAATATTGACACCCCACATCCTACATACGTCACAATGTCCAAAAATAATTCAACACCTTCCGACAATTCGTTATGGAACTAAAAGAAAAGGACAAAAGTTTAACTGCTCAATCCCACTACCAGTACAGTATGTTGACTTTCAACATTGTATTGTAATGATAATGTATTTCCTCAATAAAAAGAATACAAATGGTTAGATTCAGGAAAAGTATTTGCTAGGGGGAAATAAAAATTCACGAAGGAGATTTTGCAGAAAAAAAAAATATTTGGATGGTCAGAAAGCGAAGTTATTAAATTTACTTTAACTTTACATTTTGTTTGTTTCCAATTTGCACAGTTTATTTTGGTTACAGTATTATAAATAAAACTTACAAATAAAACAGCAAAATTTGTAAGATGTGTACAGTGGCATGCTATACTGCCCTCATCATCCATATTGACTAGCATACACCCCTCTTCTGACCAATCACCATAAACGTTGAGAGTTGAGTTCCAAAACACACAAGTAGCATTTTGATCTGCATAATCCTGCTCCAATAGACGTAATAATAATATAAATGAATGAAATATGAAAAACGACAATAAATAGTTCAGCATGGTTTAAATTGTGGTAGATCTTTGCACATGCAATTATCAAAATAAAGATTTTTGTTTTCTGATAATACCTTAGGTATATTAAAGACAATTTTAACAGGTTCTTCAAACACAGGTGGAAGGCTGTCGTCATACACAGTTGCTGATAGAATAACATCGGTTAGGTTGAGATTTCCAGAACTAGATGACTGGAACAGTTTTGAATTGTAATATGATGTAAAACTAACATTTGATCTTTTATCTGTTTGAAATAAGTCAGAAAATGATTATGTATCATATTATAATGTTCAGTGAATATAACATGCTTGGTATACATGCTGATATCCAAGCTTTATTGTTGCAAAAAGGAAAAAAAAACCAAAAGATCAGAGGCAACCACAACGAGTTTTTAATTGTTTATTCTTACTTATTAGATAAATTAGTACATTTTAGATGTTTAGGTATGTGGTACTGTTGCTAAATAATGGTATAACTGTAGCAAAAATTGATCAGTGATAGTTTAGTATAGTAATATGGTATATTTGAAATACTACTCAGTAGTTTTAATTTATCTTAGTATAAGTACAATTATGACACGCCATGTATGCCAAAATATTGTCACCGTCAACAATACAGTAGAATCTAAAGTAATTGCAGCCTGTATCTTAATCTTAATAATCCAGTAAGTATAAGATTACCCTGTACGTACTGTTTGTTAGCAGATCACGTGGTAAAGTTATGGATTGGTAATCCCCGCATCCTCCATCAACGCAAACCTCAGTATTTTTCTTATCTTGTTGCACAGCGAATACAACATCGTGTCTAAGATTATCAGAGTCAAAACTTAAAGTCTGCACAGACAGCGTTTCTTCATTCTGAGTATAATTCTGACCATCAGTGGCTGCCGTACTAATTTGTTGCTCAAAAGACTCAAGAATGACAGATGTTGTCTCAGGAGGGAGATCAGTGTCTGACGAATCAGATGAGAGCACTGCATCTACAGTACCAACTACTGCATCAGTGACCTGAACAATAATCATTATACTGTAATGGATGGTTTATACAACATTGTGCTTTTTTTTTAATGGATTGAAATGGAAGCTAATTAGACAAGTATATAATAAAGAATAGTACATATTGTGTTTATAGTTTGCTATTTTCTGAATATTGAAGAAATATAAATAATCTATTGTATAGTCAAAAGCAACTTGCCAAACATTTTCTTTGTCACAAGCTATTTTGTATTAATTATTTTGAACTGTTTTAAATGGGTCAAACCTCAGTGTTTCTGTCAATGGTAGAATAGTATAGTAACAATATTTAATTTGAGGTTATCTATATTTTTACAGAGCTAAACATTTACCTTGTTATCCAACTCTAGCAAACCTTATGTAGTTAGCTACAAAATCTAAAATAGCAACACAAACATACAACCATATCTGTTGGCACTGTAGATACTAAAGTTAAATTTACAGTAATTGACCTTTGCTTGACTAAACAATTTGTTTTGTTTGCAACCAGCACATTTTCAACCAGACCAACACTTAATATAAACAATCTACAACCTGGCATATTTACTAATAGTTTTTGCCACATATTTAAACCGTTATTTTCTATCTCAGTTTCAATTCAGTTAAATGTTCAATTTATTTTTTAACTTACATTTTCATTTGTTGATTCAGTGTCAGTTATTGTTTCCAGAGCTACGGATACTTCTTGTATATCAGCCGGTTGAAGGTCACCAGAGTTCTCTGCGTTCTCTACTATTTCCTCAAGCTCAACAGCAACCTCTTCCACATTCTCTTCATCAACGTTCTAATAATTCAAAATACTAGTTTTATTTAAATGATTTTAGCATGAGCACTCCATAGACTACTGTACTTTATGAACTACAAAATAATCGTACTGTAAAGGGCTCTATAAGTAGGCCTACTATAAGTAAAATTGAAAACTGAAATGGTTAAATACTGTACCATTAAAATAAATAAAAAGATTTATCCTAATCCTACCTTTGTGAGATTTCTAATTTCAGTAGATAGACCAGTTTCTAAAATAAGTAAAATTATAGGTTACTTCAATGTATACTGTGACAATCTTTTTTTAAATCGATATTGAAAAAAATAAACACATTTTTTATAATGATACTGTATTTAAGTGTTACTACCATTAGGGCTATAAATGTGTGGTTATCTAGAAATCCATAGACAAAAAGTTTGTATAATTTTGTTATTCATCTATTGTTCTTCCGGCCGTTACTACTACAATAAATTACTACTAAAATGAATCCAAAACTTACCAACAGTTATGTAAAATGAGCAACTATCTTGCTGTCTGACAACGTCTATTGTAGTACATGTGACTTTTGTGATTGATCCTATTGGATAAGAGTCTCCTGGGTTACTTGTACAATCAACCGGTGGTGGCGGTGTTTCATCATCGTTTGCTATTGGTATTATCCAATCAGGAGATGTATCTGTCGATGATATGTCACCGGGGCATTCGATTGTTGGTGGGATGTTACCTGCCATAACATGAAATAGATACTGTACGAATAACATATTACTTTATACATTAATATTATTTTAAAAACATTATAACAAATTATATTAGGTTTGTTAATAATATATAAATAATAATTATAATACTGAATTTATTACATGACATAATGTGTAAAATAACTTGATTTGAGAAGAAGCAAAGAAATAAAATAAACCTTTAGTTGTCGGCTGTTGTTCTGACGTCGTTGATATTGGTTGCGCAGATGTTGATTTTCTTGTAACATTTTTCGAAGAAGTGCTTGGTATTCCTGTTGTGTTTAACGTTGTTCCCAATACTGCTGTTGTAATCGGTGAAAAAGTTGTTGGTGTATTTAAAGTACCATTGTTGTGTGACGTAGTGTTTGAAACTCTTGTTGTCAATGGTTCAGGAGTTAGTGGTTCCGGTGTTGGTGTATTTGAAGTACCATTGGTTTGTGACGTAGTGTTTGATATTCCTGTTGTAAACGGTTCAGACGTTGTTGGCTCCGGTGTTGGTGCATTTGAAGTACCATTAGTTTGTGACGTAGTGTTTGATATTCCTGTTGTAAGCGGTTCAGGCGTTGTTGGCTCCGGTGTTGTTGTATTTGAAGTACCATTAGTTTGTGACGTAGTGTTTGATATTCCTGTTGTAAGCGGTTCAGGCGTTGTTGGCTCCGGTGTTGGTGTATTTGAAGTACCATTGGTTTGTGACGTAGTGTTTGATATTCCTGTTGTAAGCGGTTCAGGCGTTGTTGGCTCCGGTGTTGGTGTATTTGAAGTACCATTAGTTTGTGACGTAGTGTTTGATATTTCTGTTCTAAATGGTTCAGACGTTGTTGGCTCCAGTGTTGTTGTATTTGAAGTACCATTGGTTTGTGACGTAGTGTTTGATATTCCTGTTGTAAACGGTTCAGACGTTGTTGGCTCCGGTGTTGGTGCATTTGAAGTACCATTAGTTTGTGACGTAGTGTTTGATATTTCTGTTGTAAGCGGTTCAGGCGTTGTTGGCTCCGGAGTTGGTGCATTTGAAGTACGATTGGTTTGTGACGTAGTATTTGATATTCCTGTTCTAAATGGTTCTGAAGTTGTTGGCTCCGATGTTGGTGTATTTGAAGTAACATTGTTTTGTGACGTGGTGTATGATATTTTTGTTGTAAGCGGTTCAAAAGTTGTCGGCTCTGGTGTTGTTGTATTTGAAGTACCATTGGTTTGTGACGTGGTGTATGATATTTCTGTTGTAAGCGGTTCGAAAGTTGTCGGCTCCGGTGTTGATGCATTTGAAATACCATTGTTTTGTGACGTGGTGTATGCTATTTCTGTTGTAAATGGTATAGACGTTGTTAGTTCTGGTGTTTGTGTATTTGAAGTATCATTGTTTTGTGACGTGGTGTTTGATAATACTGCTGTAAGCGGTTCAAAGGTTGTTGGCTCCGGTGTTGGTGTATTTGAAGTACCATTGGTTTGTGACGTAGTGTTTGATATTTCTGTTGTAAGCGGTTCAGGCGTTGTTGGCTCCGGTGTTGGTGTATTTGAAGTATCATTGGTCTGTGACGTAGTGTTTGATATTCCTGTTGTAAGCGGTTCAGGCGTTGTTGGCTCCGGTGTTGGTGTATTTGAAGTATCATTGGTCTGTGACGTAGTGTTTGATAATACTGTTGTAAGCGGTTCAGGCGTTGTTGGCTCCGGTGTTGGTGTATTTGAAGTATCACTGTTTTGTGACGTAGTGTTTGATAATACTGTTGTAAGCGGTTCAGGCGTTGTTGGCTCCGGTGTTGGTGTATTTGAAGTATCATTGGTCTGTGACGTAGTGTTTGATATTCCTGTTGTAAGCGGTTCAGGCGTTGTTGGCTCCGGTGTTGGTGTATTTGAAGTATCATTGTTTTGTGACGTAGTGTTTGGTATTCCTGTTGTAAGCGGTTCAAAGGTTGTCGGCTCCGGTGTTGTTGTATTTGAAGTATCATTGTTTTGTGACGTAGTGTTTGATATTCCTGTTGTAAACGGTTCAGACGTTGTTGGCTCCGGTGTTGGTGCATTTGAAGTACCATTAGTTTGTGACGTAGTGTTTGATATTTCTGTTGTAAGCGGTTCAGGCGTTGTTGGCTCCGGAGTTGGTGCATTTGAAGTACGATTGGTTTGTGACGTAGTATTTGATATTCCTGTTCTAAATGGTTCTGAAGTTGTTGGCTCCGATTTTGGTGTATTTGAAGTAACATTGTTTTGTGACGTGGTGTATGATATTTTTGTTGTAAGCGGTTCAAAAGTTGTCGGCTCTGGTGTTGTTGTATTTGAAGTACCATTGGTTTGTGACGTGGTGTATGATATTTCTGTTGTAAGCGGTTCGAAAGTTGTCGGCTCCGGTGTTGATGCATTTGAAATACCATTGTTTTGTGACGTGGTGTATGCTATTTCTGTTGTAAATGGTATAGACGTTGTTAGTTCTGGTGTTTGTGTATTTGAAGTATCATTGTTTTGTGACGTGGTGTTTGATAATACTGCTGTAAGCGGTTCAAAGGTTGTTGGCTCCGGTGTTGGTGTATTTGAAGTACCATTGGTTTGTGACGTAGTGTTTGATATTTCTGTTGTAAGCGGTTCAGGCGTTGTTGGCTCCGGTGTTGGTGTATTTGAAGTATCATTGGTCTGTGACGTAGTGTTTGATATTCCTGTTGTAAGCGGTTCAGGCGTTGTTGGCTCCGGTGTTGGTGTATTTGAAGTATCATTGGTCTGTGACGTAGTGTTTGATAATACTGTTGTAAGCGGTTCAGGCGTTGTTGGCTCCGGTGTTGGTGTATTTGAAGTATCACTGTTTTGTGACGTAGTGTTTGATAATACTGTTGTAAGCGGTTCAGGCGTTGTTGGCTCCGGTGTTGGTGTATTTGAAGTATCATTGGTCTGTGACGTAGTGTTTGATATTCCTGTTGTAAGCGGTTCAGGCGTTGTTGGCTCCGGTGTTGGTGTATTTGAAGTATCATTGTTTTGTGACGTAGTGTTTGGTATTCCTGTTGTAAGCGGTTCAAAGGTTGTCGGCTCCGGTGTTGTTGTATTTGAAGTATCATTGTTTTGTGACGTAGTGTTTGATATTCCTGTTGTAAACGGTTCAGACGTTGTTGGCTCCGGTGTTGGTGCATTTGAAGTACCATTAGTTTGTGACGTAGTGTTTGATATTTCTGTTGTAAGCGGTTCAGGCGTTGTTGGCTCCGGAGTTGGTGCATTTGAAGTACGATTGGTTTGTGACGTAGTATTTGATATTCCTGTTCTAAATGGTTCTGAAGTTGTTGGCTCCGATGTTGGTGTATTTGAAGTAACATTGTTTTGTGACGTGGTGTATGATATTTTTGTTGTAAGCGGTTCAAAAGTTGTCGGCTCTGGTGTTGTTGTATTTGAAGTACCATTGGTTTGTGACGTGGTGTATGATATTTCTGTTGTAAGCGGTTCGAAAGTTGTCGGCTCCGGTGTTGATGCATTTGAAATACCATTGTTTTGTGACGTGGTGTATGCTATTTCTGTTGTAAATGGTATAGACGTTGTTAGTTCTGGTGTTTGTGTATTTGAAGTATCACTGTTTTGTGACGTAGTGTTTGATATTCCTGTTGTAAGCGGTTCAAAGGTTGTCGGCTCCGGTGTTGTTGTATTTGAAGTATCATTGGTCTGTGACGTAGTGTTTGATATTTCTGTTGTAAACGGTTCAGACGTTGTTGGCTCCGGTGTTGTTGTATTTGAAGTATCATTGGTCTGTGACGTAGTGTTTGGTATTCCTGTTGTAAGCGGTTCAAAAGTTGTCGGCTCTGGTGTTGTTGCATTTGAAGTATCATTGTTTTGTGACGTAGTGTTTGATATTTCTGTTGTAAGCGGTTCAGGCATTGTTGGCTCCAGTGTTGTTGTATTTGAAGTATCACTGGTCTGTGACGTAGTGTTTGGTATTCCTGTTGTAAGCGGTTCAAAAGTTGTCGGCTCTGGTGTTGTTGCATTTGAAGTATCATTGTTTTGTGACGTAGTGTTTGATATTTCTGTTGTAAGCGGTTCAAAAGTTGTCGGCTCTGGTGTTGTTGCATTTGAAGTATCATTGTTTTGTGACGTAGTGTTTGATATTCCTGTTGTAAGCGGTTCAAAAGTTGTCGGCTCTGGTGTTGTTGCATTTGAAGTATCATTGTTTTGTGACTTAGTGTTTGATAATACTGTTGTAAGCGGTTCAAAGGTTGTCGGCTCCGGTGTTTTTGTATTTGAAGTACCATTAGTTTGTGACGTAGTGTTTGATATTCCTGTTGTAAGCGGTTCAGGCGTTGTTGGCTCTGGTGTTGTTGTATTTGAAGTACCATTGGTTTGTGACGTAGTGTTTGATATTTCTGTTGTAAACGGTTCAGACGTTGTTGGCTCTGGTGTTGTTGTATTTGAAGTACCATTGGTTTGTGACGTAGTGTTTGATATTTCTGTTGTAAACGGTTCAGACGTTGTTGGCTCCGGTGTTGTTGTATTTGAAGTACCATTAGTTTGTGACGTAGTGTTTGATATTCCTGTTGTAAGCGGTTCAGGCGTTGTTGGCTCTGGTGTTGTTGTATTTGAAGTACCATTAGTTTGTGACGTAGTGTTTGATATTCCTGTTGTAAGCGGTTCAGGCGTTGTTGGCTCCGGTGTTGGTGCATTTGAAGTACCATTGGTTTGTGACGTGGTATATGATATTTCTGTTGTAAGCGGTTCAAAAGTTGTCGGCTCTCGTGTTGTTGTATTTGAAGTATCATTGTTTTGTGACGTAGTGTTTGATATTCCTGTTGTAAGCGGTTCAGGCGTTGTTGGCTCCGGTGTTGGTGTATTTGAAGTACTATTGGTTTGTGACGTAGTGATCGAAACTCTTGTGGTCAATCGTTCAAGCATTGTTGGTTCCGGTGTTGGTGTATTTGTAGTACCATTGTCTTGTAACATAGTGGTTAATGAATCTGTTGTCCACGGTTCAAAAGTTGTTGACTCTGTTATCGTTATAATTGAAGTACCACTGCTCTGTGACGTAGGATTCGAATCTGTTGTAATTGGTTCATACGTTGTTGCTTTTATGGTTGAATCTGTTGATTTAAGAGCCATTTTTTATTTAAAAGAAGTAATTATAATAAATACATTGTCTGTCGTATTAACTATTACCAACAATAGTCATGAACATTATTGCTTTTGTGATTAAATTTAACTGATATTTTTTAAATATGAAAATATTTAATTTATGGTAAATCGTCTTAATCCTTATAAAAGAAAATATAATAATGAAACAATATTCATTAAGTTATGAAATATCAAATGTAAGCCTACTGTTGATTCTCATTACAAATTTATTGTCAAAAGATCAAAAGAAAGACCGATCACAACATGGATCGCAAACATTCATAGAGGAACTCGCCGACTTATATAACAACGTACAGAATGGCGAGTGTGAGACGCACAATGTCTAAATACTCGCGTTTAAGGAGAAAATACTGTATAAAATACAGCATAGTGTCTTCTACTGCAGTTACTGTTGGTTAACTAAATGTTTGCTTACTATTTAACACGTAAATTAAATCATTAGCAGGGTTAATTTCATTGTAATTTTTCTTAAACATCTTTTCAAAATCAAATTACAATAACTGAAATATACTTCTATTAATTCGTCAAAAATTCGAAACATCGTCTGGTCTGAACCATCAACATACTCATAAAAGAATAATTTCTTTGTAAACAAAATTGATAGTTTTGATTTTGGAGTTTGAGTTTGGAAAAGAATAAAATATTAATGTTGTTTTCCTGGAATATATTTCCCAATTCAGTGTTATTTATTCAACGTTTTTGTTTTTTATATGTATCATATACATTTAATTTAACAATATTTAAAATAAGAAACATTGTTTGTCTCTGAGAGCTTTTAGTTAAACCCGGGTTGTTCTACCAAATCATATTACATTAATCTTACTTACCAGACAAAACTGATACAACAATGACAAGTACTGCTTCAAAATGTGATATAGCCATTGTCGCCGGATTCGCGTTATATCGCGTAACTCTCCTGCCAGTAGGATGTGTATCTGCTAAATGCGACTGATAATGAATTTCTTTTGTAACACAATAATTACCACACTGATAAGTCATGCCGGATCTGGAGTACTATTGGTTACTTGCTTAAACAAATCGCCAATAAACACCTTTGATTGGTTAATGATTACTGCCTAAATAAGTATTTACACTGAGTAATCTATGTTTACTCCACTTGAGGAACAAGATTGGAATAATTGTTCATTATATTTGTTTTTACAGAAGTTATGCAGGTTACTCTTTATAATGATACATTTATTACTCAATCACACAAACCATAATGAACATGTTTTCATCAATGAACTCTAATAATTATGAAATCATCATAAATCCGGCTTGCTTGTTATTGAGTCACAAGGCATTTATTGGTTTTGTAAATGGTTTTTATGTCCGTTTATGACCCTTGTGTGTAATCTAAGTCCCGTGCGAAGCAAAACATTGAAACTCCAAAAGAAGCCCATCTCTGCAAAGGTAATCACGAAAAGAAGCCCATCTCGAATCATCTTCTTTACAAGCACGAGGTTTGACGATAATTGAAATACACAATAACATATTAAACTTGCATGTTTTATAGTTGTCTAGTGCACTGTCTACACTATCAAACTAGTTTGACAAAAAAGTGTGATGTGCCCAAATATGGTAATGATGTAACCAAATATGGTAGTGATATGACATCATCATGTCCATATATGGGAAGATCTTTATTTTTGTTGTCATAAAGTTTGATAGTGTAGACAGATCTTAAGTAGTGGTTATTAAATTCTTGAAAATGATTAAAATACAGATTAGATAAATATCTAAGTTGAATTCTTAAAATCTGTCTCTTTTTTGGAGTTACAGTTAGTAAAACTATTGACGCGGTGTAGTCGATCGCTTAGCGAAAACGTAACATTTACAAGCGATTGTATTTGATAGGGAAACCATAGCAGGCGGAAACGCTCTTTATCGTAATTCCCATCAAGCAGCTTTGTGTGCGTGTGACTTATCGTAGTTTTTCTATAATAATTCAGTGAATTCAGTTTTAAAAACCAGATAACATTGTTGTTAACATAATAATCAGAGGAGACTTCTATATAATCTCTTGTCGGTTTTCCTCCAATAGAGTAAATAAGTTTATTCCGACAAAATAATGTTATCAACAAAATATGTATTTACATTGAATGTATACTGTTTATTTAGTTCAAGTTCTGAATAATAACATTGCAACACTGACACTATCATCCAGTACCAATAATCTGCACTACGGAAAAAAAAATTGCGCAATATTGTAATTATCCTTTATTGTTGATATATTAGTTCTGAACAGAACTGTTGAGTTTCTCGACGTTTCGATCAATATGCTTGATCGTCCTCAGGAGTGAGAATGTAGAAAGTCCAGGAAACTTGGAATATAAGTGGAAAAGGGTGGGATTGGTGTGAAAGCCAGAAATAATGGCAAGTTCACACAGTGGGAGGGATTGAAACTAGCTATAGAAGAGCATTGTTTCTCATTATCCTTTAATGACCCGATCAATAATATAAATGGTAATTGGGCAGGCACCCCTCTCCCCCTTCCCTTTGCTGGGGAAGACTAATTCCAATTGTAAGATTGAAAATTGATAAAAGTTGCATATTTATTAGGAGCAAGCTATAAGTTGGTTTTCATTCTCATACAAATAGTATTCATATACACAAACTGATTGTTTAATGTTACAAAATGCTGATCCATTCCACAAAGTGCAGCAGTTTAAACGGATGTGGGCGTGCTTGTATGGAACCGCTCGACCAAATAGCTATCGTATTGGTCATTATCTTCTTCACTACTTTCAAATGCTGGATTTTCTACCTCAGCTGTAAAGGTACCAGTAAAGTGATTTCTCTGAGATGTCATAGTTGGTACTGTTGAATTAGATAATTGTACACTGTTGTTAGGCCTACTGTTGGTAGCCGTTCTATGTAAATAATTAACATTGGATAATTGTTGCGGTAAGTACCTATTCGTGTAACGTTTCTTTACATCTTTAAATTCTTGTTGTCTGAACGTAAACAAAACAAATATTGAAACTCCCTGGAAAGAATTAAACACACAGAACAAAATTAGAAATACATGGTCAGCTTTGCTATCAAAAGACAGAAATCCAAAAACCCATGTAAAGCCTAAGAGGAACGATATAGCGATAGAGTTGAAGACTCTTTTTTTAATTTCATCTAGAGTTACATCTTTTGTCGGCAATGTGTTAGATCGCGAGCAGTATAAACTTTTAAGAACCAATACGAATATAATAGAGTTAAAACAGATGGCAATTGCGATTGGAATAAGAACAGCGTAGATGAAGACGTCGAATTCCTTTGTGTTGAGATAACAGCTGTAAGACAATATAAATTAGTTTTTAGTATTTCAGTATTTCAGTATTTATTGGTACTCACTTTAGAATCAGTGGCACACACCTTTCGGTGGTGCGTCCATACAAATATAAACAACAACATATAAAAGGTAAATGATGATAACACTTACATAATTAACTTACATTGAAACCCCACCCCCCCCCCCAAAAAAAAACAAAAAAAAAACATAACAAAACAAAAAACAAATGTACAGTAGTAATGTCATAATAATAGTAAAGTACAGTAGTCAAGTTTCCAGTTTAATATGGTCCTGTCCAATAGAAAATGTCCAAAATAGTCAAGGACCAATAGACAATGCCCTATAGATATTAACGGTCATTAAAAATCAATAGTTTATTATTATTATTATTAATTTGTACTATATAGGTTTATTTTCAATGAAGCATAACGAATATTGGTCATTCAGGCATTCTGGCTGATTAAGTCTCGCGCGTCCTATTTGTATGCAAATGATCAAGACAAGCACGAACTGCACATGCTCAGAAAATTGTCATGTGTGATATTTTGCAGACGTTGCATACTGTAAACTTGTTTTAAATTTAAAATATATTAATTTATTTTATAATAGTATGGATACTTGGAATTCATAATAGTATTTAATTTCATCATTGTTAGTTTTAGTAGGTTGTTAAAACACACATAAATGTTATCGGATAGAATGCATTAAAAGACACTTACTAGTCATTGTTTTCATAGAAAGACACATCTATTGTTAGTAGAACTACCGGGGGTATGCACGGAATACCTAGAAAAAGTAGATACATATTTTTAGAGTTTATCCCTGTAAATGTATGGCTTTTTGATAACAATGGTAGATAAAACGAATTATATAACACGGTACGCCAATGTAAACCGTGTCATATTAATGTGTGAGTGCATTCAGTACATAATCAATCATGCATATCAAGGTGTATTCTTTCGTGACGTCATTGAGGATATTTTGTGTATTCATTAAAACATAAAATATTAGATTAGGATTGATTTATCATAAAAAGTCGGTAACATTACAAAACATCACTGCCAACATCTATAAACAAATATCGTACTTACCCCAAGCGAAAATCATTGAAAACCACAAAAACTTGGCGGTCTTAACG
Source organism: Antedon mediterranea (assembly GCF_964355755.1). Taxonomy (NCBI): domain Eukaryota; kingdom Metazoa; phylum Echinodermata; class Crinoidea; order Comatulida; family Antedonidae; genus Antedon; species Antedon mediterranea. The sequence goes on from NC_092672.1 coordinate 33,359,441, forward strand.
TTGAAAACTTTAACAAATAACAAATACATATTGACTGCTTCCATGGATGTCCATGCGACAGACGTCAACAGAAAGTAATGTAACAATACAGCTATTGTTGTACAAGCTACAGTTTCTGGAGTTGCAGTATCAATGCCACATATGAATGTGATATACAGACAAGTTAGTGAGATGGAAAGGTTTAACAGTATTTTCTGAGGTTGACGTTTGCGAAGAGTTCTGTTGAAAAAGTTATGTATTTGGTGTTATTGGACACGTAGTGTATAAACTATAGTGTTAGGTCATTCGTATAGTCACCCAGACATGTTTAAACTACGTGAATTGGGTGCGCTCATCAGCATTCATGATTCAATTGCCTAATTTTTCCTGGATGAATAGCACACTATAACTTTGTCCAGGCAATTTAGTAAACGTTTTACTTCAGTAATTAATTATGCCTGAGCAAATTAGCTTTAAAAAGGACTGTAGCTTACTTTATTGATAGACTGACAACGATTGTCATTAGTAGGCACAATATTGACATCACACATCCTACATACGTCACTATGTTCAAAAACACTTCAAACGTGTACGCCAATTTATTATCAAACTGAAAACATTTTAAAGAAATGAAATTACTCGAACGTTTTTTAATTGTTGATACCGATTTTTAATTTAACTTAAATGAAAAAAGAAACGTGAAACTTACAAATAAAATTGCAAAATTTGTAAGATGTGTACAGTTACATATAATACTGCCATCGTTGTCGTCCATACCAATAAGCGTGCATCCCTCTTCTGACCAATCACCAAAGTCGTTAAGAGTTGTATTCCAAAACACACAGGTAGCATTTTGATTTGCATAAGCCTGCTCAAAATAAAACATATGCAAATACTTGGTGGTGGTTAGCTTGATTCCCAATTAGACGCAACCCAATAGCGTAAGCGCGTATGAGTAATTTGACAAACTTATGGATCATCCAAACTGACCCTTGTGATTGGTCAAGCTAACCAAGCTTGAGAGAATGTGTGCGGGTTAACCTAAAACGCATCTCAAAAATAAAAAAACATAAACACTGTACCTTAGGAATATTGAAGACAATTTTAACAGGTTCTTCAAACACGGGTGGAAGGCTGTCGTCATACACAGTTGCTGATAGAATAACATCGGATAGGTTGAGATTTCCAGAACTAGATGACTGGAACAATTTTGAATTGTAATATGATGTAAAACTCACGTTTGACAACAGTGTATCTGTTTAAAATAATAAATGTGTATCATGGTACAACAACATATACTGTACTGTAGTAATTTTTGCATACAGTAGCATTAACACTAGTACTTTCGCGTAATTGAAACTGTATTTAATGAGTGTGTATAATTATGTAGAGGTAGGCCTACTATACAATTGTCTAAATTCAACCAGATCACGTGGTATTTTGATAGACTGGTGATAGAAGCTACAACGTTAATTAACACAAACTTCAGTTTTTCTTTGATCTTCTTCCCCATGAATAAAATATCATGTCTAAGCTTATCAAAGTAAAAACTCAGTAAGTAACTTAAAATTATCCTGTACGTACTGTGTGTTAGCAGATCACGTGGTAAAGTTATGGATTGGTAATCTCCACATCTTCCATCAACGCACACTTCAGTTTCTTTCTTATCTTGTTTCGCAGTGAATACCACATCATGTCTAAGATTATCAGAGTCAAAACTTAAAGTCTGCACAGACAGCGTTTCTTCATTTTGAGTGTAATTCTGACCATCAGTGGCTGCGGTACTAATTTGTTGCTCCAAAGACTCAAGGATGGCAGAGGTTGTCTCAAGAGGGAGATCAGTGTCTGATGAATCAGATGAGAGCACTGCATCTACAGTATCGACTACAGCATCCGTGACCTGGAATCACAGCCATATCACAGTATGATGTGCCCAAAAGGCTTTTGATATACTTCTTAATCTAACTAATTTCAAATGGCATATTTTCCATGCGGTTAATAGGACAATATCAAGCATGATGTGTTCTGAGGATCAATTTTATGTTTTTTAACTTACAATTTCGTTTGTTGATTCAATATCAGTTATTTTTCCCAAAGCTACGGATACTTCTTGTATATCAGCAGGCTGAAGGTCACCAGCGTCTGCTGTTTTCTCTACTATTTCCTCAAGCTCAACTGCAACCTCTTCTACATTATCTTCACTGACACCACTCTATTGACAATAATAATCAAGTTCAAAAAACATTTATTTATTCAACAATGGCATTATACAGTATAATATAATTATAGGTGTGTACATAAATGAAAACATACTAAAAAGCCATCATTTGGGGTCTTCTCTAGAAGAAAACAAGTTTCTTGTCTCGAGAAAGACCCCAGAAACAATACACATACATTTAAACTAATACAATTTATTACATAAAATAATAAAAAAAAACAAAAACGATGAAATAAAAATAGATACTTTCAGTGTACTACAATCATAATAATATTAAAATTAGTATAAAGAAATAAGATATTTTTAAACATTTTTACGAAAAGTATAAAGAGATTTAAAATGCTTTAGTTTATCATCAAGATCATTCCAGATTCGCGGTCCTGAAACAGAAACAAAATATTCGTAAATTCTCAGTCTAAAAGGAGGTACATCAAGATGCTGAAATTTATTGTCGATACGTAAATAGTACTTGTGTGATTTTGTATGATGACTTAATAGATTAGACATTGTCAAAGGAAGCAATTTGTGTTGTAAATAGATCATGTAGACTAAGAATATTGAGTTTTTTAAGTAAAGGTTGGGAAGGGGCGAGATAGTGAGAGAAAGTAATAATACGGGCAGCACGTTTAATTTGTTTATTAAGTTTTTCTAAATTTGATGGGTAGTCGGCTGCCCAAATAATGTTGCAATAAAGAAGATGAGGTTGTATAAGGGTGTTATATAACAAGAGTAAGATATGTTGTGGAAAAAAGTGTCTTAATTTACAAAGGATGCCAATTACTTTAGATATCTTTTTAGATACATACGCTTGATGACTGGTCCATCTCAAGTATTCATGTAGATAAACTCCGAGGAATAGTACTTCGGGTTTACGTTCAATAATATTATTGTTAATGTAAATATTAAGATTAGAGAAATCAATTTGTCTTTGTTGAGTACGAAATAAAATGTAATTAGTTTTCTGTACATTAACAATAAGCTTATTTGAGATGAACCAGTCAGTCATTTTATTTAGTTCAGTGTTAACGGTGTTATATAAGACATTGATATCAGAATGAGAAAACAAAATCGTAGTATCATCAGCAAAGGATATGACTTTCAGAGTGTCACTTGATCTAGAAAGATCATTTACATAAATTAAAAAATAGTACTGGTCCTAAAACCGACCCTTGAGGCACTCCGCAATTTACAGCCTCCACTGATGATTTAAATGAGCCTAACGCAACATACTGTTTACGGTTTACTAAATAACTTTCAAACCAGTTTAATGCAATTCCTCTAATGCCATAATTAAATAATTTACCAAGAAGAATTTTATGATTAATGACATCAAAAGCTTTTGACAAGTCTATAAAAAAATAGTTGTTAAAAGAAACGCACGTTTTTGAGTTTCTAGATTATTGTTTACAAACGTAACTAAATATGAGGAGACGATAATCAAAAACTTACCTGTGTCAGGTTTTTTATTTGTGTAGATAGACCAGTTTCTATAATATCAACAATTTCAGAATATAAATAATTGCGATTGTTATAATAATATTTAGGAAATCAGCTGGTTCAACTTCAAGTGTTGGGCAACGAAAATAATAACACAAGTAGCTTAATTTTAAACTGTGCAGGGTTGTAGAATCGAAAGACTTACCTATAGTTATATAAAATGAACAAGTATCCGTCTGTCTGACAACATCAGTTGTGGTGCATATAACTTTTGTGATCGATCCAGTTTGATAAGATTCTCCCGGTTTACTGGTACAATAAACCGATGGTGGCGGTGTTTCATCATCGTTTGCTATTGGTATTATCCAATCAGGAGATGGGTCCGTCGATGATATGTCACTGGGGCATTCGATTGTTGGTGGGATGTTATCTATTTTTAATAAACATACTCAGTATTTATTCCAAGAATAACGTGAGCACACTCTCTCATCATAAATAAAAACGTTATTTTAAATTTTATTATTTCATGTGTAGACGCATTAGAATAACACAAATAATAACATACTGTACATAAATTATATATAGGAGGATGCTAAAACTAGTTTCATTGATTTGGCATCAGAGTTAAGAATAAGAAAAATAATACAAACATTTAGTTGCCAATGGTTCTGATGTCCTCGTATCTGGTGTTGTAAACGATGGAAACGTACTTGTTAGTCCTAAAGTTGTATCTATCTCAAAAGTGGCTTGTTGCAACGTGGTTCCTGATACTGTTGATTCTACAGTTGTTGTGTCTGCCTCAATAGTGGTTTGCTGTAATGTTGTTACTGATTCTGTTGTAAACGATGGCAACGTTGTTTGCTCTACAGTTGCTGTTTCTGTCTCTACGGTGGTTTTCTGTAATGCTGTTCCTGGTTCTGTTGGAGATACAAACGTTGTTGGCTCTACAGTTGTTGTATCTGTCTCAATAGTGGTTTGCTGCAACGTTGTTCCTGATTCTGTTGTAGATGTAAACGTTGTTTGTTCTACAGTTGCTATATCTGTCTCAACAGTGGTTTGCTGCAACGTTGTTCCTGATTCTGTTGTAGATGCAAACGTTGTTTGTTCTACAGCTGTTGTGTCTGTCTCAACAGTGGTTTGCTGCAACGTTGTTCCTGATTCTGTTGTAGATGCAAACGTTGTTTGTTCTACAGTTGTTGTGTCTGTCTCAACAGTGGCTTGCTGCAACGTTGTTCCTGATTCTGTTGTAGATGCAAACGTTGTTGGTTCTACAGTTGTTGTGTCTGTCTTAACAGTGGTTTGCTGCAACGTTGTTCTTGATTCTGTTGTAGATGCAAACGTTGTTTGTTCTACAGCTGTTGTGTCTGTCTCAACAGTGGTTTGCTGCAACGTTGTTCCTGATTCTGTTGTAGATGCAAACGTTGTTGGTTCTACAGTTGTTGTGTCTGTCTTAACAGTGGTTTGCTGCAACGTTGTTCTTGATTCTGTTGTAGATGCAAACGTTGTTGGTTCTACAGTTGTTGTGTCTGTCTTAACAGTGGTTTGCTGCAACGTTGTTCTTGATTCTGTTGTAGATGCAAACGTTGTTTGTTCTACAGCTGTTGTGTCTGTCTCAACAGTGGTTTGCTGCAACGTTGTTCCTGATTCTGTTGTAGATGCAAACGTTGTTTGTTCTACAGTTGTTGTGTCTGTCTCAACAGTGGCTTGCTGCAACGTTGTTCCTGATTCTGTTGTAGATGCAAACGTTGTTGGTTCTACAGTTGTTGTGTCTGTCTTAACAGTGGTTTGCTGCAACGTTGTTCTTGATTCTGTTGTAGATGCAAACGTTGTTTGTTCTACAGCTGTTGTGTCTGTCTCAACAGTGGTTTGCTGCAATGTTGTTCCTGATTCTGTTGTAGATGCAAACGTTGTTTGTTCTACAGTTGTTGTGTCTGTCTCAACAGTGGCTTGCTGCAACGTTGTTCCCGATTCTGTTGTAAACGATGGCAACGTTGTTTGCTCTACAGTTGCTGTTTCTGTCTCTACGGTGGTTTTCTGTAATGTTGTTCCTGGTTCAGTTGTAGATGCAAACGTTGTTGGTTCTACAGTTGTTGTATCTGTCTCAACAGTGGCTTGCTGCAACGTTGTTCCTGATTCTGTTGTAAACGATGGCAACGTTGTTTGCTCTACAGTAGCTGTTTCTGTCTCTACGGTGGTTTTCTGTAATGCTGTTCTTGGTTCAGTTGTAGATGCAAACGTTGTTGGTTCTACAGTTGTTGTATCTGTCTCAACAGTGGTTTGCTGTAACGTTGTTTCTGATTCTGTTGTAAACGATGGACACGTTGTTGGTTCTACAGATGTTGTATTTGTCTCAACAGTGGTTTGCTTTAACGTTGTGCCTGATTCTGTGGTAAACGGTAGAAACGTTGTTGGTTCTACAGTTGTTGTGTCTGTCTCAATAGTGGTTTGCTGCAACGTTGTTCCTGATTCTGTTGTAAACGATACAAACGTTGTTGTAAACGGCGTAGAAGCTGTTGGTTGCTGTGATGAAAACGTTTGTGCATCTGTTAAAACAATTTCATTTAATTTATCATTAAAGTTTTAATATATATAGAATTATATATAGCATGAGACTACAGAACCCAATCTATGTTTTATTTCAATTTACTATATGATAGTAAAAGCAAAATATGATATCATTGTTTACATGTTTGTATATAATAAGTACAAAATTAACTAAGAGATTTTATTTCAAATAATGTTGTGACTGTAAGGCTCCGCTGATAAGTTGAATTTGCGCAATATGAGTTGTTAAAATGAAAAATTAAAAAAAAAAATTGTGCAGTTTAAAAATTCCGTGATGCTTTCTCACATATAAAAAGACAAAATAAATGTAAAAATTTTACCAAAAACCCATTTACTTAGAGTAAATTTTACTGTTTTTGGCTTTAAATTACAGTATTTTCAGAAAAATATTTTTTTTGTTTGATCCAATTTTTGGTCAAAGCTATATAACTGTTGACATTAAAATGGTTTATTCAACAAAAACATAAAAAATGGGGACAATATATCTTTAACATTAATGTTAAAAATACTAACTAAATTTAAACCATAATATTCTAAATGTAATAAACAAGAGTATACATTTGGTATTGCCCGTATTATGTAGGTCACAAGCTAGCGAAGAACCCTCCTCTCCCCCCCCCCCCGCCACCGCCACGCCATCCCCCACGCCACCCACACACACACCATCTAAAAAGAAAGTTTTTCTATCAGGAAGTTGCGAACGCTTCGGCCTTAGATGTTTTAACGCCACTTTTGTTTATACAACTTTCAAAAATTAAATATACTTACTAGACCATTCTTCTAGAAAAAATACCATCACCGCCGTTAAATATACGAATGCCGGATGCATCGTAGGGTGGAGGACATACAGCCCTTAAAAAGTGGCTACTGATGATAATAGTATAATATCTTATTGTAACAAACACAGTAACCGCTGAACAGTGACTCGTCCGATTCTATTGTACATTCAGATTTGTATTGATAATAATGAATAATAATAATTTATTTTGACTTTTTGAAGCAACCTTTGAATGATTTTTGTTAATATTCCACAATTCACCGTACATGATCGTATGTTTGTTTAATGTTATCATCTATTCATATTTTTATTATTCTTTGCAATAATCCATGAATTTATAATTTAATAACGCAAACCATAATATTATATTTATTGATCATTTATATACAACTAACAGTCTTAACAAAAAGAAATTGAACGGTTTATCTGATAAGAGAACTGAGAACTGTTAGCATAGACACGCCACAAGGGTCAATGATCTCCCCAATGTTATTCTCTTTGTTCACCAGTAGTTTCAGAGCCAATTCAAACGAATGTAGCATAGTAAAATATGCAGATGACACCGTCATAACTGGATACATTACTGGCAATGATGAAATGATGTATAGAAAACCAGGACATGATTTTTATCACCGGCTGTAAAAATATTCTCTTTGTTCACCAGCGGTTTCATAGTCAATTCAAATGAATGTATTTTTGTGGATTTTTACTTTTATGTTAAACCAAGACAACGAAAAGGAATAATATTACCTTCGTGACGTTTCGCCGACAATCTGTCAGCTGCTTCAGACTAATGCCTGGGTTGGAATGGTCTGGTTTTTTGTAAGTGACGCTGAACAGCGCCACCAGCCGTCTGGTTGGTATTGACGGTAGAGCGTCTCCGCTGGCCCCCCTCCTGCTTCAACTTTTTCCAGCAAACTATCATATGTATGTGGGAGGTCATACCCACCAATGTCTCTGTTGATATTATGTGGTCTTTTTCTTATGCAGATAGATTCTTTTATCTTTCTTTTGTCTGTCTGTGCTTCTTTTTCAATAACTCTCGCATTCCAATTTGGAATATGGTCATTCCCTATAGCGTGGTCAGTTATGGCTGACTTATGTAAAACCTTGGACGAAGAATTTCTATTTGCACGTGTTCTAACTACTTGGTTGTGTGTTGATACGTCTTTTTTATGTTCCCCAATTCTTGTATTCAGTGCCCTTCCGGTCTCTCCTATATATACTTTCTCACAGTTTAGACAGTTCACTTCGTATATAACCCCGCACATGTCTTCCGTTTTTATTCTATCTTTTGGGTGGACCAGTCCATTCTTTAATTTATTACTTGGAATGAAGAAAGTGTTCACTTTGTGCTTAGCAAAAGTGCGTCGAATCTTTTCAGAAATTCCGTGTATGTATGGGATACCTATGTGAGCTTTCATCTTCTCCATTTCCTTTCTTTGGCGTTCTTCTGGTTTGTTTTTTGACTTTTGTTCTTTTCTCTTGTTTACGACTCTGTCTACTGACCATTTTGGATAGTTACAAATTTTCAATGCTTTTCTAATGTGTTCCAACTCATGTTTTTTATCTTTCTCTTCACTAACAATTGTGTCTGCTCTATTCACTAACGTGTTAACCACGCTTAGTTTGTGTTCTAAGGGATGATTAGAGTGGAAGTCCAAGTATTGGTCGGTGTGAGTTGGTTTTCGGTATACCTTGGTAGCGAGTGTTCCATCTTGTTTAATCGTGATACTCATGTCCAAGAATGGTATTTGTTTCTCTGACATTATTTCTGTGGTAAACTTGATGTTGCCCGACGGGTCAATGCTATCAAGATGGCGATTGAGGGGGAGAGGTGCATCTTTATGGACAATGGCAAAAACATCATCAACATACCGTCTCCAAAAACGTGGTTTGATGGTTCTATCTGCGCTCTTAATGGCTTCCTCTTCTAACCATTCTAAATAGATATTCGCTATCAGAGGGCTTACCGGAGATCCCATTGCAATACCTTCGTGCTGTTCATAAATCTGTTGTTGAAATGTGAAATATGTCGCATTAATTAACTGGTAGATGAGTTCCATGATGTCTTCTACTGTTAATTTCGTTCTCTTATGTAGTGTTGTATCTTTTTCCAAGTATGATCTTACAACCTCCAAGGCTTGGCCTGTGGGTGTTTTTGTAAACAACGAGATGACGTCAAAAGACACCATCACCTCATTTTCCAGGAGTATCAACTGTTTTAGGTCTTCCGCCAGTTCTTTCGCATTGGTCACATGATATTTACTTAGACCAACCAAGGGGCTTAACACCTCCTTTGCGATAAACTTAGACACGTGATAAAAAAACAGAGTTGATGTTGTCAACAATAGGTCTGAGAGGCCAGTCAGGTTTATGGATTTTTGGCAGACAGTAAATTCTAGGTACTACCTCTGCGGTGGGGTACAAACTACATTTTTGTGCCCATGTGATCTTTTCTTCTTTTAAAAATCTACCCAGTGTCTTTATTAGTTTTTCCTTGTGTTTTTTGGTCGGATTGGTAGTCAACTTTCCATATACCTTTTTATCACTCAGCATTCGATTGACTTTATTTACATAATCCTCTGTGTTTATAACCACCGTTGCACGCCCTTTGTCAGCTGGCAATACCATCACTTCTTTATCTTTCTTTAACCCTTCTAAAGCATTTCTTTCTGTTCTACTTAAAATGGGGAGTGGGGGTTTAGATGATTTAAGAATGCTAGTTACCTTTCCTCTGATGGTATCCTTCTCTTCCAACGGTATGCTATCCAATTTACATATCATTTCCGTTGAAACAATTATTTCTTCAATGGACCTGCTGTTGTTTCGATCACCGCTAACCGCATAGTTCAACCCCTTACTGAGCACGTTTTGTTCGTCTGACGATAGTGTCCTAGACGATAGATTTACCACCCACTTTTCTTTCAATAATTTCCCACTTAAATCGATTTCCGTTTGTAAACTTATATTTATTTTCTTTGCTTTGTCTTCCCACCATTTAAGCTTCTTAATCTGTCTGGATTTAACACGTGCAAATTCCGATTCTCTAACATTGTTTAAATGCTACAAAAAACCAGACCATTCCAACCCAGGCATTAGTCTGAAGCAGCTGACAGATTGTCGGCGAAACGTCACGAAGGTAATATTATTCCTTTTCGTTGTCTTGGTTTAACATAAAAGTAAAAATCCACAAAAATATTATTTGGAACCAGATGAATTTATTCAATGTAATCAAATGAATGTAGCATAGTAAATATGTAGATGACACTGAATACATGTATAGACAACTAGGACATGATTTTTATCATCGGGTGTAAAAATAACAACTTGAAACTTACATTCTATTTTTTTAATGTATGTTTCTTTGGTAATATCATGCAAAAAGACAAAAACAAGTCGATACAATCAATACTCTAAATATAACTCGAAGAACCAACCCACATAATAGTGATATTATCACAACCCGATAATTAACGAAGCGAGTAAACATTCTCTGTTTAATATTTGTTGAGGCTTTGAAGTTTAATTTTAATTTTCATTATTCATGAATTCATGGTAATAGATAATCATAATCTCTAATATCTATTCGTACTAATTCAGGATTATTTAAAGTAGAATAGTTATAGGTTATGCCGTTAAAATGTGTTTCCCAACCAGAAGGCAACGCAGTAATTTGACCAATCACAAACGATGGATTATTCGAACTGTATTGCTTGTTTTTAGTCTTTTTAGTAAACTAAATATCGACATATGTCGAAGTTGGAAACCAGCGATCTACGGCCTAGATTTGGTGAATCACAGTCATAACATTTTCCCGAGTCAAATCTATCTTCAAAATGTATTTGTCTAAGATGAATATAATGGCTTTATAGGTGATTACATCCTACCAGGCACCTTTCCTCTTTGCTGAGGGAGAGGAGTTCTAACTGTATTTTTTAAAGATAAAAGTAGCATTTATTTGGAGCAATCTATAACTTGGTTTTTATCTTCATGTGAATAATATTCATAGCCTATACAAAGTCTGATTTATTTAAAAAAAAAAATCCCGGATGAATTTAACAAAGCGCTGTTCAAACGGATGCGGGCGTGCTTGTATGGAACCGCTCGATCAAATAGCTATCGTATTGGTCATTGTCTTCTTCACTACTTTCAAATGCTGGATTTTCTACATCAGCAGAAAAGCTACTAGCGGTAAACTGATTTCTCTGAGCTGTCATTTTTGGTAATGTTGAATTAGATAATACACTATTGTTACTGTTATCTGTTGTATGTGAATTATTAACATTGTATAACTGTTTCTTTAAATCTTTAAATTCTTTCTGTCTGAACGTGAACAAATAGAATATTGAGACTCCCTGGAAAGAGTTAAAAACGCAGAACAATATTATAAACACAAGGTCAGTTTTGCTCTCAAAAGACATAAATCCCAAAACCCATGTCAGGCCTAATAGCAAAGAAATAGCGATTGCGTTGAAGAACCGTTTCCTTTTCTCTTCTAAAGTTGCATCTTTTTTCAGCATTGCGTTAGATTGCGAGCAGTATAAATTTTTAAGAACCAATACGAATATAATACCGTTAAACAAGATGGCAATTGCGATTGGAATAAGAACAGCGTAGATGAAGATATCGAATTGCATTGTGTTGAGATAACAGCTGTAAGATAATATAAATTTGTTTTTAGTAATAAAGTATATCACGATAGTAAAGTAACAGTGTAGTCAGACACGGTCCAATAGACAAGGACCAATAGATAAGAAGGACCAAGAAAATGGCCAATAGAATCGGATCGAATGTTAAGATAATAACGGTCATTAAAAATAAATATATGAGTTTATTATTAATAAATGAATGTTTACTATAGGTTTGTTTTTGATGAGGCATTAGTATAATATTGCTCACATGAGTATTCGGGCAGATTTAATCTTTCGCGTCCTATTGTTATGCAAATGAGCCAGATAAGCCCAATCTGCGTTGCTGACTATACATTTATTTTCAATTCAAAATATATTATTTTGAGATTAATTTATTTTATAATAGTATGGATAATTGGAATTCATAATAGTAGTTAATTTCATCATTGTTAGTTTTAGTAGGTTGTTAAAACATACATTGTTATGAAAGGATGCATTGGAAGACAGTACACTTACTAATCTTTGTTTTCATAGAACGACACATCTACTGTTAGTAGAACTATCTGTGGTATGCATGGAATACTTAGAATAAGTAGTTACGTACATCAATTTATTTATATCACTGACTAGGCGGTTTACAGTTTCTGTAAGCTTAATTATGACAATTTACGCGAATAACAACTGTTTAGTGCAGGTTCTAGATCGAAATCAATAAAAAGATAATAATATTTTGGCACATATAGCGTTTCATATGTATAATACATGTGCAGACAAAAATCGAAATGCCGACTGCCTGGTGAACTAACATTAAACATAATACAGACTTGGGTCAAGTCTGCACAAGTTCGGGTCAAGTTCTACATAGATTAGAAATGATTTATCCTAGAAAGTCGGTAAAAACAAGGAAGAGCTGTGGCAGCTGCTCTTCCATGTTAACATTAATCAACATCAATGCTAACATGTATGGTACTTACCACAAGCAAAGATCATTGAAAACAACAAAAACTTGGCGGTCTTGGCGTTGACAACAAATAACAAATCGGTTGCTTCCACGGATGTCCATGCAATAGACGTCAACAGAAAGTAATGTAACAATACAGCTATTGTTGTACAAGCTACAGTTCCTGGAGTTGCAATATCAATGCCACATATGAATGTGATATACAGACAAGTTAGTGAGATGGAAAGGTTCAACAGTATTTTCTGAGGTTGACGTTTGCGAAGTTTGACGTTTGAAAAAGTAATACGATTATTTATGTATTTGGTGTTATTGGACAAGTAGTGTATATACTATAGTGTTAGGTCATTCGTATAATAGTCAAACATACATTTTAATTAGGTGCTCTCGTCAGCATACAATTGCCTAGTTTGGCTGGATAAATAGCACACTATAAATTTATCCAGGCAGTTCGTGCAAACGTTAAACTTATATAATATGCCTGAGCAAATGAGCTATAAAAAAGACTGTAGCTTACTTTATTGATAGACTAACAACGATTGTCACCAGTAGGCACAATATTGACATCCCACATCCTGCATACGTCACTATGTTCAAAAACACTTCAAACGTGACCGCCGAGTCATTATCAAACTAAAAACATTTGAAAAAATTAAATTGTTCGATTCTTCAAAAATGAAACATTTTATCATTTGAATGTTGATACAATACCTACATTAATTAATTAATTAATTTAACTTAAATGAAGGTATAAACGTGAAACTTACAAAAAAAACTGCAACATTTGTAAGATGTGTATAGTTACATGTAATACTGCCATCCTTGTCGTCCATCCATACCAACAAGCGTGCATCCCTCTTCTGACCAATCGCCAAAGCAATTGAGAGTTGAGTTCCAAAAAACACAAGTGGCATATTGATTTGCATAAGCCTGCTCAAAATAAAACAAAAAATATTATGCAAATATTCGGTGGTGATGGTGGTGACTAAGCTTGATTCCCAATTGGATGCAACGAAATAGCGTAAGCGCATTACGAGTAATTTGACCAATATAACTGATGGATCATCCCACTCACTTGCATTGGGCCAAAGTCTTTTGAAAGAATGTGTGTAGGTTAACCTAACACGCATCTCATAAATTAAGTTTTTTTCTGAAAATTACACGGTACCTTAGGAATATTGAACACAATTTTAACAGGTTCGTCTAATACAGAATGAAGGCTGTCGTCATACTCGACTCGACGACTGGAACAATTTTAAATTGTAATATGATGTAAAACTCACGTTGGACCACATATTATGTGTTTAAAATAATAAATGTGTATCATGGGGAACAAAATATACTGTACTGTAGTAATGTTAGCATACAGTAGCATTAAAACTAGTACGTTCGCGTAATTAAAACTGTATTTTATAATTATGTAGAGGTAGGACTACTATACAATTGTTTAAATGCAACCAGATCACATGGTATTGTGATAGACTGATCATAGGCGCTTCAACGATAATTAACTCAATCTGATCAATTTTATGTTTTTTAACTTACAATTTCGTTTGTTGATTCAATATCAGTTATTTTCCCCAAAGCTACGGATACTTCTTGTATATCAGCAGGCTGAAGGTCACCAGAGTCTTCCGCTTTCTCTACTATTTCCTCAAGCTCAACTGCAACCTCTTCTACATTATCTTCACTGATACCACTCTATTGACAATAATAGTTATTAAAGAAACGCATGTTTTTTGAGTTTCTAAATTACTATTTTACAAAATTAACTAAATATGACAAGACGATAATCATAAACTTACATGTATGAGATTTTTGATTTGTGTATATATGTCGTTATCAAAAAATAACGATTGATATTGTTATAATAATATTTAGGAAACCAGCTAGCAATAATAACATACGTTAGCTTAATTTTAAACCTTTTACAGCGTTGTACAATCGAAAGACTTACCGACAGTTATGTAAAATGAGCAAGTATCGGTCTGTCCGCCAACTTCAGTTGTGGTGCATATCACTTTTGTAATCGATCCAGTTTGATAAGATTCTCCAGGTTTACTTGTAGAATCAACCGATGGTGTTTCATCGTCGTTTGCTATTGGTATTATCCAATCAGGAGATGTGACCGTCGATGAAATGTCACTTGGGCATTCGATTGTTGGTAGAATGTTACCTATTTTAATAAACATGCACAGTTTCTTTTATTCTAAGAACAACTTTAGTTAACACTCTCATCATAAATAAAAACGTTATTATTTGATGCTTAGACACATTAAAATAATTTAATACATAATGTACATAAACTTATATAGGAGGATGCTAAAACTAGTTTCATTGATTTGGCATCAGAGTTAAGAATAAGAAAAATAATACAAACCTTTAGTTGCCAATGGTTCTGATGTCCTCGTATCTGGTGTTGTAAACGATGGAAACGTACTTGTTAGTCCTAAAGTTGTATCTGTCTCAACAGTGCTGCAACGTTGTTCTTGATTCTATTGTGAACAATAACAACGTTGTTGGTTCTACAGTTTATGTGTCATTTTCAACAGCGGTTTGCTGCAACGTTGTTACTGATTCTGTTGTAAACGATTGAAACGTTGTTGGTTCTACAGTTGTTGCATTTGTCTCAATAGTGGTTTGCTGCAACGTTGTTCCTGATTCTGTTGTGAACGATGGAAATGTTGTTTGTTCTACAGTTGTTGTGTCTGTCTCAACAGTCGTTTGCTGCAACGTTGTTCCTGCTTCTTTTGTAAACGATGCAAACGTTGTTGGTTCTACAGTTGATGTGTCTTTTTCAACAGTGGTTTGCTGCAACGCTGTTCCAGATTTTGTGGTAAACGATGCAAATGTTGTTGGCCCTACAGTTGTTGTGTCTGTCTCAACAGTCGTTTGCTGCAACGTTGTTCCTGATTCTGTTGTAAACGATGGAAACGTTGTTGGCCCTACAGTTGTTGTGTCTGTCTCAACAGTCGTTTGCTGTAACGTTGTTCCTGATTCTGTTGTAAACGATGGAAACGTTGTTGGCCCTACAGTTGTTATGTCTGTCTCAACAGTGGCTTGCTGCAACGTTGTTTCTGATTCTGTTGTAAACGATGGAAACGTTGTTGACCCCACAGTTGTTGTATCTATCTCAACAGTGGTTTGCTGCAACGTTGTTCCTGATTCTGTTGTAAACGATGGACACGTTGTTGGTGCTAGAGTTGTTGTGTCTGTCTCAACAGTTTGCTATAATGTTGTTCCTGATTCTGTTGTAAATGCTGGAAGCCGTCGATACCACCACCACCATGTAGTTGTCGGAGGTGGAGGTGGATAAGTAGTAGTCGTAAGTGTGGTTTGCTGCAACATTGTTCCTGATTCTGTAAACGATGGACAAGGTGGTGGTAACGTTTCTGCCTCCTGTCGGAAACACAGATATGAATTAGTCAGTTAATGTAATCATAGAAAAAAGTGTTTAAGATATAAGTAACGTAATAATAGAGGTGTGTAATATACATATACATATATATATTATTGTGACTTATAACCCGTTTGACTCCTACCTTCTTACCCTTTGTTTTTAAATAAAATTCTGAACCAAGCAAGCACATAGAACTTAAAAAAATATGTTCAAGCTTTAGCTAGCGACTTTGACTAGAATTTTGCCTACTGTTTAACCTTACTACTACATTCAAATACCGTACCATCCAGAAAATATCTATGTACCTTTGTACGCAGACCGTACTGTCGGCGAAAATATTCGGAAAAACTCGTAACTTATTTAGCAGCTATTTTTGTTAAGTCGAAACTCGCGGTACATAACTGTATCAACTAAACACATCTATTGAGAACATTTTCAAAATGAAATTTTTGTAGTTCGCCAATTGAATAACGGTGTTATGGTGCAAGTCTTTGTTTATGTAGAGCATCTTGTGTATATGTTTGTCTTGTGAATGGGATTACCACCTTTGAGAAGGATAGTGAATGAATTCACTTGTGGTAATCCTTGGAAATTTGCCTAAAATGAGAATAAACAAAAAATAAAGAGATTTTAGCACCACTTTTGTTTAAAAAACTTACAAAAATATACTTACTAGACGATTTTTCTAGAAAAAATACCATCACCATCACCATTATATATGGTAAACCAAATGTCGTATGCATCGTTGAGTTGAGGACGTACAGCCCTTAAAGTGGCTACTGATGAGAATAATATAATCTCTTATTGTCATCAGTAACAAACACAGTAATCGCTAAACAGTCCGAGTCGTTCGAGGACGTCGTACTATCAGAAAAACAACCAGTACACGTCTACAGCATTTACTTGCTGATTGAATTAATTTTTGTTTTACTTTTATAAACAACTTTTGAATGGTTTTTGAATATCCCACAATTCACTGTGCATGATCGTATGTTTGTTTATGGATATCATTATATATCTTCTTATTTTTATTATTCTTTCTAATAATCCACGAATTTATAATGTAATAACACAAACCACAATATTATATTTATTGATTATTTATATACAATTTAATAGTCTCGCTGCCTCGATAAACTTATATATGTTTTAAATGCGTTTTTATTGAATGTAATAATAATAATAATAACTAGAGGGTACTCCGAGAGTACAAACCTCCGCCTACTGTAAAATTCCCCTACATAAAATGCCCGCAGAATATTTTTTTTTTACATTTTTTTTTATTAGTTCTAAGTGTAAATATGTTAACTGCACACTACAAAGTTGTGGATGACAGTGTGGTGTAATGGTTATGTATCCAGCCTCTCACAGTTGAGATCGCTGGTTCAAGTCCCACTAAGGGTTTTTTTTTAATTATTTTTTTATTTTTATTTTTTTTTTTTTGTGGACCTTGATCTTTGACCCTGACCCTTCAAAATTTAACCACAATTATATGATGTGTCATTGATCATTGTGGCTAAGTTTGGTGACAATCAGATCAAAACTGTGGTCTCTGGGCAGTAAAATAGTATTTTGTTAGTTGTGACCTTGATCTACTGTATCACCTTTTCCCTTCAAATTCGAACTCATCCAAGCTTTTGGGGTATAGATTATTGTGGCCAAATTTGGTGGCCTCCAGGCTGTTCACAGACACACACACAAACACAAAAACACACACACAAACACACAAACACACACACAAACACACACACAAACATACAGGGGTGAAAACATAGCCTCCTTGGCGGAGGTAATAATAATTTATTGGGAACTTCACTTTTATAACAGTGGCACACTTCACATTTTGAATGTATAATAAAAAAAATAAAAATATATAATAAATGAATGCACAAAATAGACAAATACATAAGTAATCTTACTTTATCTACAGTACATAACATCTAATAAACCCATTCACAATGCTTTAAAAATGGGATGTTCAGTGCTGTTCAAACGGATGCGGGCGTGCTTATATGGCACCGCTCGACCGAATAGCTATCTTTGTGGTCATTGTCTTCTTCACTACTTTCAAATGCTGGATTTTCTACATCAGCTGTAAAGCTACTAGCGGTAAACCGATTTTTCTGAGGTGTGATTTTCGGTAATGTTGAATTAGATAATACACTGTTGTTACTGTTAGCTGGTCTATGTGAATAATTTGATAACTTTTGCGGTAAGTACCTTTTCGTGTTACGTTTCTTTAAATCTTTAAATTCTTTCTGTCTGAACGTGAACAAATAGAATATTGCGACTCCCTGGAAAGAGTTAAAAACGCAGAACAATATTACAAACACGTGATCAGCTTTGCTCTCAAAAGACAGAAATCCAAAAACCCATGTCAGGCCTAAGAGGAAAGATATAGCGATAGCATTGAAGACCCGTTTCTTCTTTTCTTCTAGAGTTGCATTTTTGTTCAGCATTGCGTTAGATCGCGAGCAGTATAAACTTTTAAGAACCAATACGAATATAATAGAGTTAAAAAAGATGGCGATTGCGATTGGAATAAGAACAGCGTAGATGAAGACGTCGAATTCCATTGTGTTGAGATAACAACTGTAAGACATTATAAATTAGTTTTTAGTAATAAGGCATGATCAATGATATTATATAGCCAACTTATTACAACTCTCTGGGCATGATAGATATCAGGATCAAGAAAATGGCCAATAGAAGAAAATATGTGTACAAGTTTATTATTACTATTGTAAAGGCAGTACACTTACTAGTATTTGTTTTCATAGAACGACACATCTACTGTTAGTAGAACTATCGGTGGTATGCACGGAATACCTAGAGAAATTAATTTCTTGTTTATCACCTACTAGCTATAATATAGTTGGTGATATATTTTATTATTATTAATATCTTTATTTTTTTTTATTTTATTCATTTCGGCAATAAACATGAAATAATAATTACAAAACATAGATATATATATATAAGAAGTACAAGACACAAAGCCGAGGAGAGACAAAAGCATTAAACAAAACGCTGTCACCGGTAAGGTGTGTCTCTGAATGCCTGTTTGAAAAGTATTATGTGATAACTATAAATGGTAGAAAAACTAATTATATAACATAGTACGTCAATCAACGTGTCACACATTAATAGTGAGTGCATTTAGTATATAATAAATCTTGAACATTAATGCTGTATACTGTATATCCTTTCGTGACGTCACTGAGGATGTTTTATGTATTCATTAAAAAATTAAATACGACTTTACACTTAGATTAGAATTGATTTAGCATAGAAAGTCGATAACATTAATCAACAACATTGCCAACATCTATAAACATATGGTACTTACCCCAAGCGAAGACCATTGAAAACCACAAAAACTTCGAGGACTTTGCGTTGAAAACTTTAACAAACAACAAATACATATTGACTGCTTCCATGGATGTCCATGCGACAGACGTCAACAGAAAGTAATGTAACAATACAGCTATTGTTGTACAAGCTACAGTTTCTGGAGTTGCAGTATCGATGCCACATATGAATGTGAGATATAGGCAAGTTAGTGAGATGGAAAGGTTTAACAATATTTTCTGAGGTTGACGTTTGCGAAGAGTTCTGTTGAAAAAGTAAAACTATTATTTATGTATTTTGATATAACCTATTGACCCTTTTCGACCAAACGAAATTAATAATAATTGTTGAAACAAACCCAGGTAAATAAAAGCTATGGAATTATCAGTGAATGTTGGTTCTAGCATTCTAGCTAGTGTATAAACTACAGCTTTGGGTCAATCGTACACCCATTCAATTGCCTAATTTTGCCTGAATGAATAGCACATTATAAATTCTTCCAGGCAGTTTAGTAAAAGTTATACTTTAATAATTATGCCTGAGCAAATCAGTTTGAAAAAAAGGAAGACTTACTTTATTGATAGACTAACAACGATTGTCACCAGTAGGCACAATATTGACATCACACATCCTACATACGTTAATATGTCCAAAAACAATTCAAACGTGTCCGCCAAGTCATTATCAAACTGAAAACATTTGAAAAAAATAAAATTGCTCGATTCTATTATCATTTGAATGTTGATAAGAATTTTCAATTTAACTTAAATGAAAGAATAAACGTGAAACTTACAAATAAAACTGCAAAATTTGTAAGATGTGTACAGTTACATGTAATACTGCCATCGTTGTCGTCCATATCAACGCGCGTACATCCCTCTTCTGACCAATCACCAAAGTCATTGAGAGTTGTGTTCCAAAACACACAAGTAGCATTTTGATTTGCATAAGCCTGCTCAAAATAAACAAAAATATTTTGAATCAACGCAATAGATTGATTCCCAATTAGAGCGCGTTACGAGACATTTGACCAACAATTATAACTTATGGATCATCCAAACTGTCCATTGTGATTGGTCAACTCACTGGCATTGCGCCAACGTCGTTGCGTAAAAATCAAGCTTAAGAAAAATGTGTAGGTTAACCTAAAACACATCATAAATAAAGTTTTTTTCTGAACATTACACTGTACCTTAGCAACATTGAAGACAATTTTAACAGGTTCTTCGAACACGGGTGGAAGGCTGTCGTCATACACAGTGGCTGATAGAATAACACTCGATAATTTTAGATCTTGATAACTCGACGACTGGAATAATTTTGAATTGTAATATGATATAAAACTCACGTTGGACCACGCATTATCTGTTAAAAATAATAAATGTGTATCATTTGGGCCACAAGACATACTGTACCCTAGTAACTTCGGCATAGCATTAACACTAGTACTTCTGTGTACTTAAAACTGTAATTCAATCAGTTTGACTATTATGTAGAAGTACTAACAATTGACCAAATGTAATACTGTGTACATACCTCGTGTAACCAGATCACGTGATAAGGTGATAGACTGGTCATAGGCGCTACAACGACCATCATCACAAACCTCAGTCACTTTCTTATCTTCTTCCACCAGGAATACAACATCATGTCTAAGATTATCAGAGTCGAAACTTAAAATCTGCACAGACAGCGTGTCTTCATGTTCAGTATAATTCTGACCATCAGTGGCTGCTGTACTAATTTGTTGTTCCAATGACTCAAGAATGCTAGAGGTTGTCTCATGAGGGAGGTCAGTGCCTGATGAATCAGTTGAGAGCACTGCATCTACAATATCAACTACAGCATCGGTCACCTATAAACAGCCATAACACAGTATAATGCACGGTTTATGCTCTAAAGGCTTCACTAAAATATGAAATTACTAGTACTGGTGTGCAGAATAGATGGCATTTCACATGTACTTTTCATGTTTTGGTTACTACTCTACTGTACATCCAGAAATCAAAACCATGAATCATTGGAACCAATTATCTATGTGGTGTATATCATCATATTTCATGTAGGTTATGCATGCGGTTAATATCAATATATCAACCATCATGTATTCTAAGTTTCAATTTGTGTTTGTGTTTTTTTAAAACTTACATTTTCGTTTGTTGATTCAATATCAGTTATGGTTTCCAGAGCTACGGATACTTCTTGTATATCAGCAGGTTGAAGGTCACCAGAGTCTTCTGCTTTCTCTACTATTTCCTCAAGCTCAACTGCAACCTGTTCTACATTCTCTTCAATGACACCACTCTATTAAAAATAACAATAAGAATAAGATAAGATTTTTTTTGAGTTTCTAACTTAATTTTTACAAAATTTAACTAAATATGACAATGAGCCTAAACTTACCTGTGTGAGGTCTCTGATTTGTGTAGATAAATCAGTTTCTATAATATCAAAACATTCAGAATAATATTAAAAATAACGATTGTTATTGTTGTAATCAAGTGTTTTTTTTTTTTTTTATCTTATGTGGGTTCATCCCACTTTTATTTCCAAACCACTGTTCTCTTTACATATATTTTTCACTATACACTATACATATCATTATATTTACAATGTTTGTTTAATCATCTGTATACATATACTTATTTATTCATTTGTTTACATATTATCACATTGATTAAACATATTATCTGTAACACATTTTCATTAACAAGCTTATTTTTTTTCTTACATAGTTGTTTTTGATTTTTTCATCTACCACATTTTCATTTAACAATGCATATTCTCTGTTATACTCATTACTTACTACATGTTTACTGTTAACATAATATTGTTCTCATCCTTTAACATTAATATTAATATTTTTGTTCTTTAATGTTTACAAAACCAGCAGATCCTTTTTTGCATCTATAACTTCTTAAATTTTCATTTAACTTTTTTACTTTCTTCTCTTATGTGGATTCATTCCACTTTTTTTTTTTTTACTTATTTTCTTTAAAAAAAAACTATTTCCATATATTATTTTGTTTATACATACATTATCATTTAACCACATTGATTACATAGTTTCCTCTTTTTATACATATTATCTATAACACATTTTCATTAACAAAGCTTATTTTTTCTTACATAGTTGTTTTTGTTTTTTTTTTCATCTACATGCATATTTATTTCATACAATTATAATACGTTTATGTTTAATAAATCCATCCCATGGGTTTGTCCCATTTTATTTTTCTTTGGATTTATCTATGCAAACATATTTTCATTTAAACAATGCATATTCTCTGTTATACTAATTACTTACTAACTTTTTACTGTTAACATTATATTTTCCTCATCCTTTAACATTGATTTTTTGGATCTTTAAATGTTTACAAAATTTATTTCCAACAGATTATCCTTTTTTTGCATCTACAGTATAACCCATCAAAGTTTCATTTAACTTTTTTTTTCCTATGTGGGTTCATTCAATTATTTTTTTTTACTTATTATTTATTCTATTATTTTTTTATACATACATTATCATTTAACAACATTTGTGTTTAATGATCCATTAAAAAAATTAGACATTCTTTTTTTTCTTTTTAACCATTTTATCATTTCAAAATTCCACATGCAGTAAGAATGTGCAAATTACATATATACGGTATATACCTATAATATGAAAGCTTTGATGAAAACACTTCCCCACTTAAACCTAAACCTTCTTATCCTTCATATTTTTTTTTCTTTTTCCAATAAACTTAATATCTTTACTTTATAAATACAAAATGCTCCTAAAGTGTATAATTTATTTACGTAATTATTGTAAGTTTCAAATAAAAGTCTTTTGAAAGAAAAAACAGGAATATGTATGCTTACTGCTCTAATTATTTCGTTTATCTCTCTCCATAAACATTTTACTGTTATGCACTCTACTAACATATGTTTATCATTCTCAATAACATTGCATGTGTCACAACATGGGGAATTTACAAGTCTCCACCTATGTAATCTTTCATTTGTTGGCAATATTCTGTGCAACAATTTAAAATTAAAATGTGCCAGTTTTTTTTCTTTAAGACCAGAAACTTTCTTAACCCATATTTTTGTCCATAGCATATTACCAAATATGGATTCCCACTTAACCTGTGCCGTAGGTGTAATATATTGAGCATCTATTATGAATCTATATAATTGTCTAGACGTCATATTTAAGACCTTATTGTTTGTAATAGGTATATCATTTACATTAATGTCATGTGTTGATTTTAAAATACATTTCCATTCTTTTGGAATGGCTTTCAATATACATGAATATTCACTGATCCAATTTTGTGTACATCTTAACCTTCTTTTTATCTCTATCGCAGGCTTAAACACATTATTATTTATTACATCATATATTTTTAAAAACCCTGAACTAATCCAGTTACAGTTATATAACGGCTTCTTTTTAATACATATAGACTCATTACCCCATAATGATTGATTAATAATGTCATCATAGCTTATTGGTTCCTTATTTAATCTATTATTACAAGCATTAGCTACTGCTATAGACTTAATAACTGAGAGGTAAAATGGTGGTACGGATATATTACACGGAACTTTTGATAAATTTGAGGTTAATGATTTTGGGCCTATCTTTTCTATATGTATGTAATCAAGTGTTTGGTAACGGCAATAATAACATAAAAGTAGCTTAATTTTAAACTCTACTTTGTATAGCGTTATATAATTGAAAGACTTACCGACAGTTATGTAAAATGAGCAAGTATCCATCTGTCCGCCAACATCAGTTGTGGTGCATATAACCTTTGTAATTGATCCAGTTTGATAACATTCTCCCGGTTTACTTATACAATTAACCGACGGTGGTGGTGTTTCATCATCGTTTGCTATTGGTACTATCCAATCAGGAGATATGTCCGTCGATGATATGTCACTTGGACATTCGATTGTTGGTGGAATGTTACCTATTTTTAATAAATATGGACAGTTTTTTTTTTATAGATATAACTAACATGATATAACTAACATTAAGTTATTTTAAGTTATAATATTATTTGATGCATAGACTCACTGAATTGAACATACTGTACGTAAACATGATATACGAGGATGCTAAAACTAGTATTGTTTCATTGATTTGGTAACAGAGAGTTAAGAATAAGAAAAATAATACCAACGTTTAGTTGCTAATGGTTCTGATGTCGTCGTATCTGGTGTTGAATACGTTGTTTTTTGCGAAGTTGTTGATTTTGTAGACACTGTCGTTGTTCTTAGTAACTCTGTTATAAATTGTGTTGGTTCTAAAGTCGTTGTGTCTATCTCAATAGTGGTTATCTGTAACGTTGTTCCTGGTTCTGTTGTAATGGATAATAACGTTGTTGGTTCTAAAGTTGTTGCATCTGTCTCAACAGTGGTTTGCTGCAACGTTGTTCCTGGTTCTGTTGCAATGGATAATAACGTTGTTGGTTCTACAATTGTTGTGTCTGTCTCAATAGTGATTTGCTGCAACGTTTTTCCAGATTCTATTGTAAATGATGATAACGTTGTGAGGTCTACAGCTGATGTGTCTGTCTCAGCAGTGGTTTGATGCAACGTTGTTCGTGATTCTGTTGTAAACGATGGAAACGTTGTTGGTTCTACAGTTGTCGTATCTATCTCAACAGTTGTTGCATTTGTCTCATTAGTGATTTTCTGCAACGTTGTTCCTGGTTCTGTTGTAAACGATAGAAACGTTGTTGGTGCTAGAGTTGTTGCATTTGTCTCATTAGTGATTTGCTGCAACGTTGTTCCTGATTCTGTTGTAAACGGTAGAAACGTTGTTGGTGCTAGAGTTGTTGCATTTGTCTCATTGGTGATTTGCTGCAACGTTGTTCCTGATTCTGTTGTAAACGATAGAAACGTTGTTGGTGCTAGAGTTGTTGCATTTGTCTCATTGGTGATTTGCTGCAACGTTGTTCCTGATTCTGTTGTAAACGATAGAAACGTTGTTGGTGCTAGAGTTGTTGCATTTGTCTCATTAGTGATTTTCTGCAATTTTGTTCCTGATTCTGTTGTAAACGATAGAAACGTTGTTGGTGCTAGAGTTGTTGCATTTGTCTCATTAGTGATTTGCTGCAACGTTGTTCCTGATTCTGTTGTAAACGATGGAAACGCTGTTGAGTCTACAGTTGTTGCATTTGTCTCATTTGTGATTTGCTGCAACGTTGTTCCTGATTCTGTTGTAAACGATAGAAACGTTGTTGGTGCTAGAGTTGTTGCATTTGTCTCATTAGTGATTTGCTGCAACGTTTTTCCTGATTCTGTTGTAAACGATAGAAACGTTGTTGGTGCTAGAGTTGTTGCATTTGTCTCATTAGTGATTTGCTGCAACGTTGTTCCTGATTCTGTTGTAAACGATAGAAACGTTGTTGGTGCTAGAGTTGTTGCATTTGTCTCATTAGTGATTTGCTGCAACGTTGTTCCTGATTTTGTTGTAAACGATAGAAACGTTGTTGGTGCTAGAGTTGTTGCATTTGTCTCATTAGTGATTTGCTGCAACGTTGTTCCTGATTCTGTTGTAAACGATGGAAACGTTGTTGGTGCTAGAGTTGTTGCATTTGTCTCATTAGTGATTTGCTGCAACGTTGTTCCTGATTCTGTTGTTAACGATAGAAACGTTGTTGGTGCTAGAGTTGTTGCATTTGTCTCATTGGTGATTTGCTGCAACGTTGTTCCTGATTCTGTTGTAAACGATAGAAACGTTGTTGGTGCTAGAGTTGTTGCATTTGTCTCATTAGTGATTTGCTGCAACGTTTTTCCTGATTCTGTTGTAAACGATAGAAACGTTGTTGGTGCTAGAGTTGTTGCATTTGTCTCATTTGTGATTTGCTGCAACGTTGTTCCTGATTCGGTTGTAAACGATGGAAACGGTGTTGGTGCTAGAGTTGTTGCATTTGTCTCATTAGTGATTTGCTGCAACGTTGTTCCTGATTCTGTTGTAAACGATGGAAACGTTGTTGGTGCTAGAGTTGTTGAATTTGTCTCATTGGTGATTTGCTGCAACGTTGTTCCTGATTCTGTTGTAAACGATAGAAACGTTGTTGGTGCTAGAGTTGTTGCATTTGTCTCGTTAGTGGCTTGTTGTAACGTTGTTCGTGATTCTGTTGTAAACGATGGAAACGGTGTTGGTGCTAGAGTTGTTGCATTTGTCTCATTAGTGATTTGCTGCAACGTTGTTCCTGATTCTGTTGTAAACGATAGAAACGTTGTTGGTGCTAGAGTTGTTGCATTTGTCTCATTAGTGATTTGCTGCAACGTTGTTCCTGATTCTGTTGTTAACGATAGAAACGTTGTTGGTGCTAGAGTTGTTGCATTTGTCTCATTGGTGATTTGCTGCAACGTTGTTCCTGATTCTGTTGTAAACGATAGAAACGTTGTTGGTGCTAGAGTTGTTGCATTTGTCTCATTAGTGATTTGCTGCAACGTTTTTCCTGATTCTGTTGTAAACGATAGAAACGTTGTTGGTGCTAGAGTTGTTGCATTTGTCTCATTTGTGATTTTCTGCAACGTTGTTCCTGATTCTGTTGTAAACGATAGAAACGTTGTTGGTGCTAGAGTTGTTGCATTTGTCTCATTAGTGATTTGCTGCAACGTTGTTCCTGGTTCTGTTGTAAACGATAGAAACGTTGTTGGTGCTAGAGTTGTTGCATTTGTCTCATTAGTGATTTTCTGCAACGTTGTTCGTGATTCTGTTGTAAACGATGGAAACGGTGTTGGTGCTAGAGTTGTTGCATTTGTCTCATTGGTGATTTGCTGCAACGTTGTTCCTGATTCTGTTGTAAACGATAGAAACGTTGTTGGTGCTAGAGTTGTTGCATTTGTCTCATTAGTGATTTGCTGCAACGTTGTTCCTGATTCTGTTGTAAACGATGGAAACGTTGTTGGTGCTAGAGTTGTTGCATTTGTCTCATTAGTGATTTGCTGCAACGTTGTTCCTGATTCTGTTGTAAACGATGGAAACGCTGTTGAGTCTACAGTTGTTGCATTTGTCTCGTTAGTGGCTTGTTGTAACGTTGTTCGTGATTCTGTTGTAAACGATGGAAACGGTGTTGGTGCTAGAGTGGTTGCATTTGTCTCATTAGTGATTTGCTGCAACGTTGTTCCTGATTCTGTTGTAAACGATGGAAACGTTGTTGGTGCTAGAGTTGTTGCATTTGTCTCATTGGTGATTTGCTGCAACGTTGTTCCTGATTCTGTTGTAAACGATAGAAGCGTTGTTGGTGCTAGAGTTGTTGCATTTGTCTCATTAGTGATTTGCTGCAACGTTTTTCCTGATTCTGTTGTAAACGATAGAAACGTTGTTGGTGCTAGAGTTGTTGCATTTGTCTCATTAGTGATTTGCTGCAACGTTGTTCCTGATTCTGTTGTTAACGATAGAAACGTTGTTGGTGCTAGAGTTGTTGCATTTGTCTCATTGGTGATTTGCTGCAACGTTGTTCCTGATTCTGTTGTAAACGATAGAAACGTTGTTGGTGCTAGAGTTGTTGCATTTGTCTCATTAGTGATTTGCTGCAACGTTTTTCCTGATTCTGTTGTAAACGATAGAAACGTTGTTGGTGCTAGAGTTGTTGCATTTGTCTCATTAGTGATTTTCTGCAATTTTGTTCCTGATTCTGTTGTAAACGATAGAAACGTTGTTGGTGCTAGAGTTGTTGCATTTGTCTCATTAGTGATTTGCTGCAACGTTGTTCCTGATTCTGTTGTAAACGATGGAAACGCTGTTGAGTCTACAGTTGTTGCATTTGTCTCATTTGTGATTTGCTGCAACGTTGTTCCTGATTCTGTTGTAAACGATAGAAACGTTGTTGGTGCTAGAGTTGTTGCATTTGTCTCATTGGTGATTTGCTGCAACGTTGTTCCTGATTCTGTTGTAAACGATAGAAACGTTGTTGGTGCTAGAGTTGTTGCATTTGTCTCATTAGTGATTTGCTGCAACGTTGTTCCTGATTCTGTTGTAAACGATAGAAACGTTGTTGGTGCTAGAGTTGTTGCATTTGTCTCATTAGTGATTTGCTGCAACGTTGTTCCTGATTTTGTTGTAAACGATAGAAACGTTGTTGGTGCTAGAGTTGTTGCATTTGTCTCATTAGTGATTTGCTGCAACGTTGTTCCTGATTCTGTTGTAAACGATGGAAACGTTGTTGGTGCTAGAGTTGTTGCATTTGTCTCATTAGTGATTTGCTGCAACGTTGTTCCTGATTCTGTTGTTAACGATAGAAACGTTGTTGGTGCTAGAGTTGTTGCATTTGTCTCATTGGTGATTTGCTGCAACGTTGTTCCTGATTCTGTTGTAAACGATAGAAACGTTGTTGGTGCTAGAGTTGTTGCATTTGTCTCATTAGTGATTTGCTGCAACGTTTTTCCTGATTCTGTTGTAAACGATAGAAACGTTGTTGGTGCTAGAGTTGTTGCATTTGTCTCATTTGTGATTTGCTGCAACGTTGTTCCTGATTCGGTTGTAAACGATGGAAACGGTGTTGGTGCTAGAGTTGTTGCATTTGTCTCATTAGTGATTTGCTGCAACGTTGTTCCTGATTCTGTTGTAAACGATGGAAACGTTGTTGGTGCTAGAGTTGTTGCATTTGTCTCATTGGTGATTTGCTGCAACGTTGTTCCTGATTCTGTTGTAAACGATAGAAACGTTGTTGGTGCTAGAGTTGTTGCATTTGTCTCGTTAGTGGCTTGTTGTAACGTTGTTCGTGATTCTGTTGTAAACGATGGAAACGGTGTTGGTGCTAGAGTTGTTGCATTTGTCTCATTAGTGATTTGCTGCAACGTTGTTCCTGATTCTGTTGTAAACGATAGAAACGTTGTTGGTGCTAGAGTTGTTGCATTTGTCTCATTAGTGATTTGCTGCAACGTTGTTCCTGATTCTGTTGTTAACGATAGAAACGTTGTTGGTGCTAGAGTTGTTGCATTTGTCTCATTGGTGATTTGCTGCAACGTTGTTCCTGATTCTTTTGTAAACGATAGAAACGTTGTTGGTGCTAGAGTTGTTGCATTTGTC
Source organism: Antedon mediterranea (assembly GCF_964355755.1). Lineage (NCBI taxonomy): Eukaryota > Metazoa > Echinodermata > Crinoidea > Comatulida > Antedonidae > Antedon > Antedon mediterranea. The sequence continues at coordinate 33,388,803 of NC_092672.1, forward strand.
TCATTAGTGATTTGCTGCAACGTTTTTCCTGATTCTGTTGTAAACGATAGAAACGTTGTTGGTGCTAGAGTTGTTGCATTTGTCTCATTTGTGATTTGCTGCAACGTTGTTCCTGATTCTGTTATAAACGATGGAAACGCTGTTGAGTCTACAGTTGTTGCATTTGTCTCATTTGTGATTTGCTGCAACGTTGTTCCTGATTCTGTTGTAAACGATAGAAACGTTGTTGGTGCTAGAGTTGTTGCATTTGTCTCATTAGTGATTTGCTGCAACGTTGTTCCTGATTCTGTTGTAAACGGTAGAAACGTTGTTGGTACTAGAGTTGTTGCATTTGTCTCATTGGTGATTTGCTGCAACGTTGTTCCTGATTCTGTTGTAAACGGTAGAAACGTTGTTGGTGCTAGAGTTGTTGCATTTGTCTCATTAGTGATTTGCTGCAACGTTGTTCCTGATTCTGTTGTAAACGATGGAAACGTTGTTGGTGCTAGAGTTGTTGCATTTGTCTCATTAGTGATTTGCTGCAACGTTGTTCCTGATTCTGTTGTAAACGATGGAAACGCTGTTGAGTCTACAGTTGTTGCATTTGTCTCGTTAGTGGCTTGTTGTAACGTTGTTCGTGATTCTGTTGTAAACGATGGAAAGGGTGTTGGTGCTAGAGTTGTTGCATTTGTCTCATTGGTGATTTGCTGCAACGTTGTTCCTGATTCTGTTGTAAACGATAGAAACGTTGTTGGTGCTAGAGTTGTTGCATTTGTCTCATTAGTGATTTGCTGCAACGTTGTTCCTGATTCTGTTGTAAACGATAGAAACGTTGTTGGTGCTAGAGTTGTTGCATTTGTCTCATTAGTGATTTGCTGCAACGTTGTTCCTGATTCTGTTGTAAACGGTAGAAACGTTGTTGGTACTAGAGTTGTTGCATTTGTCTCATTGGTGATTTGCTGCAACGTTGTTCCTGATTCTGTTGTAAACGGTAGAAACGTTGTTGGTGCTAGAGTTGTTGCATTTGTCTCATTAGTGATTTGCTGCAACGTTGTTCCTGATTCTGTTGTAAACGATGGAAACGTTGTTGGTGCTAGAGTTGTTGCATTTGTCTCATTAGTGATTTGCTGCAACGTTGTTCCTGATTCTGTTGTAAACGATGGAAACGCTGTTGAGTCTACAGTTGTTGCATTTGTCTCGTTAGTGGCTTGTTGTAACGTTGTTCGTGATTCTGTTGTAAACGATGGAAAGGGTGTTGGTGCTAGAGTTGTTGCATTTGTCTCATTGGTGATTTGCTGCAACGTTGTTCCTGATTCTGTTGTAAACGATAGAAACGTTGTTGGTGCTAGAGTTGTTGCATTTGTCTCATTAGTGATTTGCTGCAACGTTGTTCCTGATTCTGTTGTAAACGGTAGAAACGTTGTTGGTACTAGAGTTGTTGCATTTGTCTCATTGGTGATTTGCTGCAACGTTGTTCCTGATTCTGTTGTAAACGGTAGAAACGTTGTTGGTGCTAGAGTTGTTGCATTTGTCTCATTAGTGATTTGCTGCAACGTTGTTCCTGATTCTGTTGTAAACGATGGAAACGTTGTTGGTGCTAGAGTTGTTGCATTTGTCTCATTAGTGATTTGCTGCAACGTTGTTCCTGATTCTGTTGTAAACGATGGAAACGCTGTTGAGTCTACAGTTGTTGCATTTGTCTCGTTAGTGGCTTGTTGTAACGTTGTTCGTGATTCTGTTGTAAACGATGGAAAGGGTGTTGGTGCTAGAGTTGTTGCATTTGTCTCATTGGTGATTTGCTGCAACGTTGTTCCTGATTCTGTTGTAAACGATAGAAACGTTGTTGGTGCTAGAGTTGTTGCATTTGTCTCATTAGTGATTTGCTGCAACGTTGTTCCTGATTCTGTTGTAAACGATGGAAACGTTGTTGGTGCTAGAGTTTTTGCATTTGTCTCATTAGTGATTTGCTGCAACGTTGTTCCTGATTCTGTTGTAAACGATAGAAACGCTGTTGAGTCTACAGTTGTTGCATTTGTCTCGTTAGTGGCTTGTTGTAACGTTGTTCGTGATTCTGTTGTAAACGATGGAAACGGTGTTGGTGCTAGAGTTGTTGCATTTGTCTCATTAGTGATTTGCTGCAACGTTGTTCCTGATTCTGTTGTAAACGATGGAAACGGTGGGGCGGTAGAAGCTGGAGTTGTTGTTTGGAACAAATTAGTTGGGGGAAAATTCGTTAAAGCATCTGTCAAAAACAATTTTATTCCATTTATCACTAAAGTTTTAATTAATTATAGAATACATATAACAGCATGAGGCTGCATAACACAATGTCATTCATTGTTTTATTTCAATTTACTTATGAAAAGCAAATTATGATAATTTAAATGTAATTAGTACAAACATAATTAAGAACTTTGATGTCAACAAATGTTGTGACTGTAGGTATAACGTTCCACTGATAAGTTAAATTTGCGCAATAAGGTGTTAAAGATGTATTTTCCTCGAAAAGATGAAAAATGAAGATTAATAATTAAATTTATAAATTTTCACTTATAAAAGGACAAAATAAACGATTCCCAATTGGCACCTCTTTTGTATATAAAATTTACAAAAATGTACTTACCAGACGGTTCTTCTAGAAATATTACTACAACAGCCATTAAATATGGTAAACCGAATGCCGTATACATCGTAGAGTTGAGGACGTAAAGCGGTGATGATAATAATACTAGTGACTCGTCTAAATCGCTCGAGTAAGTTGTACTATTAGAAATCAAACACATCTACATCTACTTGGGATTTTAGGCTGCCACTGTACGTTCAATTGTGTATCGTTTTTATAAACATTATTTGAATGAATATCCCACAAATCACAATACATGATCGTATGTGTGTTTTAGGTCATCATAATACATCTTCTTATTTGTATTATTCTTTCCAATAATCCATGAATTTATAATTTAATAACGCAAACCATAATATTATATTTATTGAAAATTTATATACAATTTAGTAGTCTCAACAACATCCGGGTATGAATTCTAAGCATAGTAATTATGACAAGTAAACCCGCAATTTACCTCAAATCAAAATTAATTTATTTATGTTTTACAGGCGTATTTATTAATATTCTGACCCTGAAATGACTAGGAATTTTATTTGTCCCACGTGAAGCATTTGGTAAATACTGGTATATGCCTACTGTATTATTTTTTAATAGGCTCCAAAAGTGTTATTCACATTTTTAAAAGAACATACATTTTAATCTGTTGTGAAGGTTTTTAAATTGATAATTTGTCATGATTTCTGTGTTTGGACAAAGATGTCTGCGTATTTGTCATGATTCTCACAAACCTGAAGCTGTGCTTTATGTGAAAAATATTGCGACAAAAATCCAGTTGTTAAAGCTACCGGATCATTAAACATGTTTAATATTTGTTGAGGCTTTGAATCTGAATTATAATTTTAATATTCAGTATTCTTGGTAAAAAATAATTATAATCTCTCATATTTATCCGTACTAACTCAGGATTATTTAAAGTAGAATAGTTATAGGTTTTGCCGTTAAAGGTTAAAGTGAGGCAACGTACGTAAGTAATTTGACCAATCACAAACGATGGAATATTTGAACTGTATCACTTGTAATTCGTCAACTCAATTCCGCAGCCGAATCTCGGTACTGTATCTACTTCCAAAGTATCATAGGAATGTTCGGTACTACAACATCACATGTGTTTCACATGTAGTAACCTAACCTTTAACATAACCTGACATGATACAGGGACCACATGTGATATAAATATGATGCTGTATTACCAAATATTCCTATTAGATACATGTGGAGATACAGCACTGGCAATCTGTTGCGTCCAAGCTGGATGTATAAATGGGTACCTGATTAGATCAATCACAACGTTGCGTTGGTTACTAGCTATATTTATAGGAGAATATTTCTATACGTGTTTGATAAAAAAAAAGACCGGGGTAATAATAATGAAGCGCTTAGAAACATTGTGCAATAAGCGGTATATAAGAATATTATTATAGGCGCGCTTACCACCTTTGATTAAGTTATCAGTGTGTATCTTCAAAGAGTGACGTCAATATTAAATAGCGCGCTCTCTATTGGTCTCTGTTTTTTATCAAGTAGTTCTCCTGGTTTCTGAGCGATTTATATAATATAGAAATCACCTTTATATCGTTTATATTGTTTTTGATTATTTTTTTGTTGCTATCAATACCGTATACTACAAGAATGATATAAAACCCACAAGCATTATGTTTCTTCGAAATCAAATTTAATCAAAATTCTTGCTGGTGGTATTCTACATAAACACTTTATTTATTCTAAAATTATCCGGTGTGTATATACGGTAAATTAATTTACATAACCTAATGTCAATGTCCGTAAGTTCGATGATACACTGTTTTTAGAAATGTTTTACCTCTCGCAACACGCAGATCAGCCGCGGCTAATTGAAAGCGTCAGCTTATACGCATGCGTATTCATATTTTCATACCCTCCATTTTATTTCCTTGAGTTTTTCACTTCAGTGAAATTAGTAGGCCTATAATTTATAATAGTCAGCGAATAGTTTCTACTTTTTGCGAAGCGAAAAATTGAGCAGTTATGACGCATTCAAATATGGACACGATCACTACTATATTTGGGCACATTACACTGTTTGTCGTTTGACAAATTAGTTTGATAGTGTAGACACAGCGTAGGAAATGAACATGGCAGCTATTAGTTCTTTTGTCACGTGTTTCATGAATATAATAGTATTCGGTGTTTTTGCATTATGAGTACAACATCCTTAATTTACACGTGTTTCCTGCAGTACAAAGTTTACATTTTAGTGCGCTGCTTATTATATTAGATTCATCACTGTTTAAAGGATAGTTCCTGGTTTAATATTGCTATTATTTGTTATAATATATAAACCTTTGGAATAACAATGATGTAACAAATATCTACCGTTAGTGGCACCATACTCGACAAACAAATGCGTACTTAAATTAACGTAATCTAAATTCATTTTAACTGATTTCAGGCCACTGTTCATTTTATATTTGAGGGTGGAATGTTCTGTGTTCGTGTGCATGACATACTGTAAGCCTCCTGAGACTTAACTTTCTAAAAAAGTCGTTGAATGGCCGTTCACACCACAGAATGCTCGACCACCAAACAGCGATTCATATTATTTGTATTAAATGTTTTCGTCACTAGTTTCAAATGCTGGATTTTGTACGTCAAAGGTACTAACGTTATTTCTTTGCGCTGTCCTGGTCGTCGATAACGTTGGCATGGTTGATGCACTGTTGCTGCTGTCGTTAGTTGCTCTATGTGAACGATGTTGCGGTGAATAAGTTGTGTAACGTTTCTTTAAATCTTTAAATTCTTTCTGTCTGAACGTGAACAAGTAGAATATTGCGACTCCCTGGAAAGAGTTAAACACGCAGAACAATATTACAAACACGTAATCAGCTTTGCTCTCAAAAGACATAAATCCCAAAACCCATGTCAGGCCTAAGAGGAAAGATATAGCGATAGCGTTGAAGATCCGTTTCTTCTTCTCTTCTAGAGTTGAATCTTTATTCAGCATTGCGTTAGATCGCGAGCAGTATAAACTTTTCAGAACCAATACGAATATAATAGCGTTAAACACGATGGCGATTGCGATTGGAATAAGAACAGCGTAGATGAAGATATCGAATTCCATTGTGTTGATATAGCAACTGTAATAAAAAATAAATATAAATATTTACTAGTATCCATAAGAAAAAGAGCAGAGGAAAATTAGACTAATTGTCACAAAATGCCAATTGTCACATAAACATCAATTGTCACATAAAGACCAATTGACATTGTAATGATTTTTTACCTAATTTTTGAGTGATTAAGATACAAAATGATGAAAAATTGAAATAGAAACAATAATATTACTGTACTTACAAGTCTTTGTTTTCATATAACGACACATCTACTGTTAGTAGAACTATCGGCGGTATGCACGGGAGCCCTAAACAAGATAAACGACAAATGTAATAAACATATAATATAACATATGTGCGGCTGTTGGGGCCAAACTAACAAATGCCAGTAAAAGATTGTCATATACACGATACAAAAAAGGCAGGCTTAAATGAGGAAAGGACAAGCTCAAACGCGGAAAGGACAAGAGAAAATGCGGAAAGGACAAACGCGAAAAGGACAAATGTAAACGCGCACGGAAAGGACAAACGCGAAAAGGACAAATGCAAACGCGCGCGGAAAGGACAAACGCGAAAAGGACAAATGTAAACGCGCACGGAAAGGACAAACGCGAAAAGGACAAATGCAAACGCGCACGGAAAGGACAAACGCGGAAAAGATCAACTCAAACGCCGAAAGGAGCAATGCATACCCGAAAAGGACCAACTGAAGCGCGGAAAGGACAAACGTCGTAAACGTGCAACAAATCACAACGAAATGAAAGATCAGTCAATCTTATAATTCCTTATTTTTAATTGTCACTGACCAAATCTCTAAGACTTACCCCAAGCAAAGATCAAGGAAAACCACAGCAACTTTGAGGTATTAGCGTTGAAAACTTTCACAAATAACAAGTACATATTGACCGCTTCTACGGATGTCCATGCAACAGACGTCAACAGAAAGTAATGTAACAATACAGCTATTGTTGTACAAGCTACAGTTCCTGGAGTTGCAGTATCGATGCCACATATGAATGTGATATACAGACAAGTTAGTGAGATGGAAAGGTTTAACAGTATTTTCTGAGGTTGACGTTTGCGAAGAGTTCTGTTGAAAAAAGTATACGAATAGACATTATGAACTAACTTTAAAAAATGTATGTGAATTAAGACTTTCAACTTGTATCATCTGTTACAGACTGAATGTTTCTACTTTATCGTCATTTATCCATGCATTTACAGAAATATGGATGCTTTCACATGGCGCCCGGATTCGGTTCTGCGCCCTGAATCCTGGCATGATGTGAAAGCAGCTTAACGTTTGTATTGTATATTGTAATGTTGATGAACGGTGTACTGTAACTTACTTTATTGATATGCTAACAACTATTGTCACCAGTAGGCAAAATATCGATACTCCACAACCTACATACGTCACTATGTTCAAAAACAATTCGAAACCTTTCGACACCTTGTTATGAAACTGAAACATTAAAAAAACATTTTGAAAAATGAACGTTCTTTTATATATAAAAAAGATAAAACATTTTTCATTTGAGTGTTTTTATAAATTTGATTGGTTGTCCAAAGTAATTGAAGAACGGATTAAGAAATACAATAAGAGTGGAACGTACAAATAAAACAGCAAAATTTGTAAGATGTGTACAGTTACATGTAATACTGCCATCAGTGTTCATATAAACGCGCGTACATCCCTCTTCTGACCAATCACCAAATCCATTAAGAGTTGTGTTCCAAAATACACAAGTAGCATTTTGATTTCCATAAGCCTGCTGCTCCAATGAAAAATAACAAAATAAATATGTCATAATTTTATTTGTAAATTGTGACCCAGGTCTTTATGTGAATACAGTTGTTAATTGCATCATAGATTCGAAAAAAATAATGGTAGATTTTTACGTCTGTTTTCCATTTGTTGAATTCATTCGCGCGAACGAACGCAATTTTTCGCTGAGAAGACAATCCGTCGTTTGTCTGCTGAGCTTTTCGATTCACAAAAAGCCGAAAGAATTCGAACTACCAAATCTAAAGAACTAGAATTCGTCGCAGAAAGGAATTTAGAGGATGGAAACACGAATACGCATGCGTAGGCTGACGCTTTCGATTCGCGCGAACAAATTCGCCTATTGGAAAAAAAGGGAATTGGTTCGGGATTTTAGTTTTCTGAAATGACAGTAGTCTAATCACCTTAGGAGTATTGAAGACAATTTTAACAGGTTCTTCAAACACGGATGGAAGGCTGTTGTCATACACGGTGGCTGATAGAATAACACTTGATAATTTTAGATCTGGATAACTCGACGACTGGAACAATTTTGAATTGTAATATGATGTAAAACTCACGTTGGACAACGCATTATCTGTTTAACAAATTAATGTGAAGCAGAGATATGCCTATTATATATTATATAACATTATTACTACTGTTATTTTAAAAAGTACGGACGGACTATAACTATGCAGAGGTACTACCAACTGAGTAATGCAATGTAGGCTTACATACCGTTTGTAACCAGATTACGTGGTAATGTGATTGACTGGTGATAACGTCTACAACGACCATCAACACAAACCTCAGTAACTTTCTTAGCTTCTTCCACCATGAATACAACATCGTGTCTAAGATTATCAGAGTCAAAACTTAAAGTCTGCACAGACAGCGTTTCTTCATTCTGAGTATAATTCTGACCATCAGTGGCTGCCGTACTAATTTGTTGCTCTAAAGACTCAAGGATGACAGAGGTTGTCCCAGGAGGGAGATCAGTGTCTGATGAATCAGATGAGAGCACTGCATCTACAGTACCAACTACTGCACCAGTCACCTGTAAGAATAATCATACTCGATACACAGTTCTTAATGCTCTAAAGGTTTTAAACCATTGTACGAAAGATGACGAGTTATGAGTTATGATGCGTTATTTTGTATAGATGGAAATTGTGCCCAATGTTCTTAAAAAGGAAATATTTTTGGCATCCAACCCATTTTTAGTCGCTTAGTGGCGTGAAAACGCGACTCTACAGCTCACTCTTTCGGTCGATTGGTCGGTAAAATTTGGGCAAGCGACTGCAGCCATGTATATGACCTTGTTAGTTTCTACCAAGTAGTAATAATAATAATATAATTCGTTCTTTGTATAAATAAAAGTAGTTTATTTTGTTATATTTACAAGTTTAATTTGTTCTAATTCCCGAAATAGTAGCCATGTGAGTATTGTTTACATTAGTTCTGAAATATTATACAAGTAATGAATGTTTATGAGTGTAATAGTACAAATAAATGCATGAGGTGAATGATGAAAGGTTATATATTAACGAGGAAACGCCGAGTTGATATTTAACCTTTCATCATTCACCAAAGGCCATTATTTGTACCATTACATGAATATAAAACATTCATTATTGGTTTGATATAACATCTAAATAGATTCCTGTCATTTGAATCAAATAAAAAGTAGCCCTAGCCAAGGCCTACATTTCATTCACATTGATTAAAAAAGTAATATTTGGTTTTTAATAATATTATATTAAATGTTATATTTATATGGAATTTATAAATACACCTACTTTAGTGTTAATTATGTCGACAAACGGCCGAACAATCCTAGGCCTAGCAAGGCTAAACCGCCTAGACTAGGCCTAGCCTAATATTAACAGGCCTAGGCCTACTAAGCTAGACCTAGTACAAGCTTGGCTGAAAGGCAAAACTTTGACAGACAATTGGAACTTATCTAGGCTAATTATGGTTTTTCCAACGATTCCACGTCTTGTAGAGATGTTCCCAATAATTAATCAAAATCCAACACACGATCTAAAGCTAATTAAAAAATGCCTTTTGATCTAAATTAGTACATATATCTCTCCAGAAATGTACTTTCATCGCAAAAAAACCAGTCATCATAACATTCAAATCGCCGCGAAAGTACAAATAGGTGGCGCTGTTGTATTTCCTAAGCAATAGTATAAAACAGAATATTTTCCAAACACGAAAGGATTTTTAGTAGCGTGCAACGCGACTCTACAGCTCACTCTCTCAGTCGGTTGGTCGGTTGGTTGGTCGGTCGGTTTGTCGGTACACACTAACTTGAGCACGCGACTGCAGCCATCTATATGGCCTTGTTTTTTTCATACACAAAAAAGAGTACTATTAAACGATCGTTTAATAGTTCGTACTATTGCACGCCATGTGACCCACATTCGTCCAATCAAATGACAGGAATTTATTTGGGCGTTATATAATATTTTTTATTGTTTCATTCGTTGTGTCTTTGTGTACAAGAAATTACATGATGATTTTTATGGTTTGAACAAGTTATGTTATTTCCTATGGTTTCAACAAGTTATGTTATTTCCTATGGTTTGAACAAGTTATGCTATTTGCTATGGTTTGAACAAGTTATGCTATTTCCTATGGTTTGAACAAGTTATGCTATTTGCTATGGTTTGAACAAGTTATGCTATTTGCTATGGTTTGAACAAGTTATGCTATTTGCTATGGTTTGAACAAGTTATGCTATTTCCTATGGTTTCAACAAGTTATGCTAATTGTTATGGTTTGAACAAGTTATGCTATTTTCTATAGTTTGAACAAGTTATGCTATTTCCTATGTTTTGAACAAGTTATGCTATTTGTTATGGTTTGAACAAGTTATGCTATTTCCTATGGTTTCAACATGTTATGCTATTTCCTATGGTTTGAACAAGTTAGGCTATTTGCTATGGTTTGAACAAGTTATGCTATTTCCTATGGTTTCAACATGTTATGCTATTTCCTATGGTTTGAACAAGTTATGTTATTTGCTATGGTTTGAACAAGTTATGCTATTTGCTATGGTTTGAACAAGTTATGCTATTTGCTATGGTTTGAACAAGTTATGCTATTTGCTATGTTTTGAACAAGTTATGCTATTTCCTATGGTTTGAACAAGTTATGCTATTTGCTATGGTTTGAACAAGTTATGCTATTTCCTATGGTTTGAACAAGTTATGCTATTTGCTATGGTTTGAACAAGTTATGCTATTTTCTATGGTTTGAACAAGTTATGCTATTTCCTATGTTTTGAAAAAGTTATGCTATTTGCTATGGTTTGAACAAGTTATGCTATTTGCTATGGTTTGAACAAGTTATGCTATTTGCTATGGTTTGAACAAGTTTTGCTATTTGCTATGGTTTGAACAAGTTATGCTATTTGTTATGGTTCGAACAAGTATTGCTATTTGCTATGGTTTGAAAAAGTTTTTGAAGTTATTATTATTTTTCTTACATTTTCGTTTGTTGATTCAATATCAGTTATTGTTTCCAATGATCCTGATACTTCTTGTACATCACCAGGTTCAAGGTCACCTGCTGCTTCTTCAACTATTTTCTCAAGCGCAATAGCAACCTCTTCTACATTCTCTTCATCAACGCTCTAATAGTTATTAAAATGATAATACTAGTTTAAGAATACTGAAAACTCCACTAAGTGTACACCATCGAGTAGGGAAAGGTGTATACGGAGGTGTCGCTAAAGCTCTGTCTACACTATCAAACTTTATGTGGAAATAATAAGACGTGCCCATATAGACATGATGATGTCATATCATTGCCATATTTGGGCATATCACTACCATATTTGGGCACACCACACTTTTTTGGTCAAACTAGTTAGATAGTGTAGACAGAGCACATTAGGTTCTGATGATTATAAATGGCCAATCTTTTTAACACTCTTATGCTAGGTGCATTTTTTTTATTACAAAGAAAACTTTTTTTGTGTGTTCAGTGAGGTTTTTAATGTTTCACGCGACCCCTCTAACGTCATGAAAGATCGTTAAAAAAATGAAAAGTTTAGAATCCTACCTTGGTGAGATTTCTTATTTTTGTAGTTAGATTAGTTTCTATAATTAATAATAAAACAAAAAATATGTCTTTTACAAGTCATTAGTACTACTATTATTATTCATTGACATGGGTGATTTACTTTTATAAATTCATTAAGGCCAACTCAGACAGCGTCGTACGACGAGACCCGAGGAAACACTCTGTTTCTGAGTTGAATCCCGACGATACAAGTCATCTTGAGATAGCGTCGGGTGTAGTTTTTAGGTCGTCGAGAGAACTTTAAACATGTTAAGTCTTCTCCCGACGATCATTATCAAATCACAAGTGTGTATTTCAACAATTTTTAGTTGGCATACATTGGCATAAGAGTACAGAAGGAAAGGAGGAAAGGGAAAGATATTTGTGTAAAGTTTGAATATATTCTATTAATGGTATCAATGCTGATCAAGCCTCTAGCCTCTCAATTTTGTTGGTGTTATCAGTCAACAAAATCATTATTTGTATTGTAATACAAAAACACAATAAACCTTTTGTATTCACTGATTCCGACAATGTAACTGCTGAAAACGTTGTTGGTTCTGTACTTCTTGTTACTGGTGCTGATGGTTCAAACGTTGTTGGTTCTGCACTTGGTGTTACTGGTGCTGATGGTTCAAACGTTTTTGGTTCTGTACTTATTGTTACTGGTGCTGATGGTTCAAACGTTGTTGGTTCTGCACTTGTTGTTACTGGTGTTGATGGTTCAAGCGTTGATGGAAACGTTGTTAATGCACCTGTCGTATGTAATAATACAATTTAACATTTATTTATTTTAAAAACGTAAGAAGTAGATCCCTTAAGTGAACACCTTCGAAAAAAGTGTGTAACTTAATCATACACAATGTACCTGAATCCCATCATGAAGACTCAAAAGATAGAAGGAAGGAAGACACTGTGTACATTGACGATGTTTTCAATGCCTGTCAGGCCACTGGTTCGACGTTATCCTCAGTTATAAGATTGGGAAAAAGAGAAAGAGAAGGAAACAAGCCAAGGCTGCTAAAAGTGACAGTTGATTCGGTAGCCACAAAGAGGAACATCCTTGGCGGAACAAAAAACCTAAGGGACGGCAAAAGTGATAAATGGAGTAACATATATGTCACGCCAGACCTGACCCAAAAGGAGAGGGAGAAAAACAAGCTGTTAAGGGAGACGCTATCATTCAGAAGAAATGAAGAAGGCAATGAGTCCTTAGCTATAAGAAGAGGTAAAATCGTTGATCTGTCTAAAGAACGTGTAAATTTAAACGCTAAAGAAGGATCAATAAAGGGCAACCAGCCCTTTCCAAGATAGCAGGAACCTTAACATATTTAGTACCAAAGAAAGTTGTTTAGTTTCATCTACTATTAGTGATAAAGAAACACATTATTTATGTTCCGAGTCCAATAACAAAAAAAGTCCTGAAGAAAATGTTTCAGTTTCGTCAAATAGAAGTGATAAAGAAAATAACTATTTATTTTCTGATTCTGATTCAAAAAATGATGTTATATTGGAAGACCACAATAGTTCCAATGATACAAGTGGATCGAGTGATGATACAGAAGATATCTTACGAGCCAATAAAAAGGACCTCAATAGTAAAAAGAAACTATATTGTGTGTATACAAATGTAGATGGTCTAATCAACAAAAAAGCAGAACTAGAGAGCTACTTAAGCAGCAAAACTGATGCACCGGATATTCTAGCAATTACAGAAGTATTTCCTAAGCGACGAAGTAGTGATATCGATACAACAGTCCTTCAGCTAAATGGGTATGACATGTTTATAACAGACCAGCTGGGTAGAGGAGTTTGTATATATACAAATAAGGTGCTAAAAGCAACAAGTGTAAACTTCGACACACAAGTAAACAACTTTAATGAAAGTGTCTGGTGCGAGATCAGACTTGAAAATGAAGAAAATATATTAGTGGGATGCATATATAGAAGTCCAAACTCTTCCAAAGAGAATAATGATGCTTTGTTAGAATTGATATCAACAGCCTGTAGAAGGAAGTACCCTTATCTTTTGATAACTGGTGATTTCAATTATAGAGAGATAGACTGGACATCGTGGATTTCGAGAGCTAGTGAGAATCATGGTAGTAGTAAGCTTGTTGATTGTCTTCAGGACAACTTTCTTTACCAAGTATCTAACCGAAATACAAGATATAGAGATGGTAATAGACCAAGTCTGTTAGATTTAATCATTGTGAACGATGAACTACTAATTGATGAAGTATCTGAATACAGCCCACTTGGAAAAAGTGATCATGTAATTCTTGAATTTTATTTAAACTGTTATTGTAAGATTGATGATTATCAACCAAGTAGATTTAAATTTTGTAATGGAAACTATCACAATTTAAGAAATGATTTAAAGGAAGTCAACTGGACTGAAATGAATGATAAAGATGTAAACACAGCATGGAGTTTTTTTTATAGATGCAATACATGAGGCAACTTCAGCAAATATTCCCAAAACTAAACCGAAAGATGGAATCAAAAAGAAAAGAAAATCAGCAGTATGGATGAACACGGAAGCTCTAGCTAAAATAAAGAAAAAGTACCATGCATGGAAGCGTTATACTGCTACAAAGCACTACAAAGATTATGAGAAATATACAAAATTAAGAAATGCAGCTTCAAAGGAGTCAAAGAAAGCTAAACGGATCTTTGAGAAAAAACTTGCAAAAGAAGTTAAGACTAACCCAAAATGCTTTTGGAATTATGTAAGGTCTAAAACAAGGATAAAGTGTGGAATTAGCCACCTGACTAAACCTGATGGGTCTAAAACAAAAAATGATGAAGAAAAAGCTTTTATCTTGAATAATTTCTTTTGTAGCACGTTTACATGTGAAGACATATCCGATGTACCAGAACTTACAAATAGATATAATGGTGTACCATTGAGCACATTAGTATTTTCAAGAGAGCAAGTCCTAAAGAAGCTGATGAGTCTAAACCCTTCAAAATCTCCGGGCCCAGACAGCATACATCCTCGTGTACTAAAAGAAGCAGCAGAACTAATCGCTGATCCACTAACAAACATATTTAATAAATCCATAAAGGAAGGTATCATTCCTGACGACTGGAAGGTAGCTCATGTTTCCGCTATATTTAAGAAGGGCAACCCTACTAATCCAAGCAACTATAGGCCCATCAGTTTGACATCAGTGATATGTAAAGTAATGGAATCCTTAATCAGAGATGATCTAATGATGTTTCTGGAAGGCAATGATCTTATAAGTAACCATCAATATGGATTTAGAGCAGGCAGATCATGTGTAACACAACTGATAATGGTACTTGATAAATGGACAGCTATGATTGATGAAGAAGGTGGTGTAGACGTAGCATACCTGGATTTTAGCAAGGCCTTCGATACTGTCCCACACCAACGACTACTGAAAAAAATACAAGCATATGGAATTAATGGTAATCTTTTAAAATGGATAGAATGTTTCTTACTTGGAAGGAAGCAGCGTGTTGCAATTAAAGGAACCTTATCGTCTTGGTCTCATGTTACAAGCGGGATACCCCAAGGAAGTGTCCTCGGACCTATACTATTCTTGATCTACATAAACGATTTACCCGATATATTAGAAAGCCACACAGAGATGTTTGCTGATGATACCAAACTGTTCAATCATATTAAGAGTCGGGCTGACTGTGAAGCCCTCCAACGTGATATTGATGCTGCTAACGATTGGGCAAAAACTTGGCAGTTGCAGTTTAACGTCAATAAGTGCTGCATTATGCATCTTGGCAGGAACCTTGAATTGTACAATTATACGATGTCAGCGGAGGCTTTGCAGGCAAAAGAGGAAGAAAAAGACTTGGGCGTTATATTTGACCAGACCCTCAAGTTCAGCAAACACGTTGGAATCGTCAGTAATAGAGCCAATAGAGTTGTTGGTCTGATCAGACATACATTTAACTACCTTGATGAGGAAATGTTTGTTCCACTTTTTAAATCTTTAGTGAGACCTCACCTTGAATATGCTAACTGTGTATGGTCTCCGTTTCTTCGTAAAGATATAACATGCATTGAAAAAGTTCAAAGGAGGGAAACAAAAGCAATTCCATCATTAAAAGACCTGGATTATACAGAACGCCTAAAACGACTAAATCTACCAACATTGGCCTTTAGAAGATTACGAGGAGATATGATTCAAGTTTTTAAAATGGTGACAGGCCTAAGTGGTAGTGGAATGCGTAACTTCTTCCCTATGAAAACATACGAGAGAAACCTAAGAAGACATCGATACACCATATATAAGCGACGACCTAAACTGGGTATCCGCAAGTACAATTTTTCTTACAGAATTGTTAACCTATGGAATAGTCTACCAGAGGAAGCCGTTAACACCACCACAGTAAACGCCTTTAAAAATAAACTTGATAAATTCATTGAAAGAAAATACAACAAATTTACTTTTATGGGATAAAGTGTATTGTAGAAGAATTTAAATCAAGGAAACCAATGAAAAAAAAAAAAAAACCAAAAAAAAAACCATGCAGTGATGACTTGATGAAAGTGGGAGGGCATGACATGTACCATACAGAAATGTATGGTCTACTTACGAGCCCGACAAGACAGGTGATTACAGGTGATTACAGGTGATTAAGTTCGTTCGACCTGGAACATCTGAAAACAACTGCAGATTTCCAAATATCAAACTAACAATTTCAACCTTACGATCACGAGATAAATGACCAACTTTCTCTTCAATGTTTGCAAGAACATCTGAATTACTGAACTTAACACATGTATCAGGATCCCCAAACTCTTCAGAATTCTCTTCAACAACACACGCAACTGGTGTTGACGTACAGGTATCACTATTATTTCTCACTGTGTATGGTTTCAACATGTTTATATGACACAGTCGCTTCTTCTTACGCCTATCTGGAGTATCTAACACATAGTCAACTTCTCCTACTCTTTCTAATACTTTGTAAGGACCAGCAAATCTTGTAGATAATGGTTGACTGGGAAGAGGCAACATAACTAACACTTCATCACTTGAATTAAAGCTTCTCTTTTCTGATTTCCTATCAAACAATCTCTTCATTTTACCCTGAGCCTTCACAAGATTCTTTCTAGCCATCTCACGAGCACGATTTAATCGATCACGAAATTCAGACACATAATCTAGTATCGATACAGACTCTTCTGCATTCCCTAACAGCCTTTCTTTGACTATTTTAAGAGGGCCTCGGACCGAATGACCATACACCAACACAAATGGGCTAAACCCTAAGGACTCTTGCACTGTTTCACGAACAGCGAATAACAATAAGGGAACTCCCTCATCCCATTCCTTTTCAAATTGAAAACAATAGGTTTTAATCATATTCTTAAGTGTTTGATGAAATCTCTCAAGTGCCCCTTGAGACTGTGGATGGTAAGCACTTGAATTTATATGGGCAACACCTAACTGCTCTAAGACTTGTTTAAATATCTTTGACATGAAGTTTGATCCTTGATCGGACGGAACAGCTTTAGGCAATCCTACCCATGTAAAGAATTTTACCAATGCTTTAACAACATTCTTAGCTGTAATACGCCTAAGAGGAATCGCTTCTGGAAACCTACTTGATGCACACATTATTGTTAATAGATACTCATTTCCATTTTTAGTACGTGGTAATGGACCCACACAATCAACAATAACCCTTGAAAATGGTTCACCGAATGCAGGAATAGGCTTAAGTGGGGCTACTGGAACCTTTTGATTAGGCTTCCCCACTACCTGACACGCATGACAGGATTTACAATAGTTAGACACATCTTTTCTAAGACCTGGCCAAAAGAAATGCCTGAGAATTTTGTCTACCGTTTTATTGACACCTAAATGACCTGAAAGAGGATCATCATGCGCAATACAAATAATATCCTGACGGTATCCACTAGGAATAACTATCTGGTGAATCACATTCCAAACCTCACTACTTGGAATATCTGGTGGCCTCCACTTACGCATAAGTATGCCATCCTTTATATAATAACAAACAGGAACAATAGACATTTCCTCTACAGAAAGAGCTTTCTGACCAAATGACACCAAATCAGGATCATTACTCTGCTCTTCCACTAACCTAGACCGATTGAGAACTGTCGGACCGAAATCACACACTTTTGGGTGCTGTTGTTCAGCCTGGGCAGTGTGTGACTCGGGACCTGAGCAGACAGCCTCTTGGGAAACGCGATCCGTAATGTCTCCGTAAAAACTATCACATAAGTCAATACTCTCATCCTCATCTATGGTTTTATTTGCCATAGATCGCGTCACCGCACATGATGGAAACACATGTGATAATTCTTTCTCTAAACACACCGTGCTTTCGTCTTCAACAGGACTCTTTCACACAACCGGTTCTCCTGTCACTCTGTCTCCGGCCAAATCATTCCCCAAAAGGAGTGCGACACCCCACACCGACAACAAAATCTCCGCTAACAATATCTGTTTCAATCCGAATTACATGAAGTGGGACTTCCTTATAACCCCCTTCAACACCTTGGATGAGCACACTTGCTCCAGCAGAAGACTCGTTTGAAAATGACAATGCCGATTCTATTATCAGGGATTGTGACGCCCCTGTGTCTCTTAAGACACGAACTTTACTCAGATTCACATCGTTGATCAATGCTACAGAACCAGTAGAGAGGAAAGGCTTAAATAGCTTTCGCACTTATATCCCCAACAATTACAAGAATCATAAATCACTCCTTCACAACATGTAAATTCCCAAATACGTGGAAAATAGCAAAGGTCACGCCAATTTTTAAGAATGGTGAAAAAATTAACCCTAATAATTATCGTCCCATTTCCGTCCTACCTATACTTTCAAAAATAATTTAACGAGTCGTTTTTAATCAACTTTATGCTTTTTTGAATAATAATAATCTGTTATGTATAAATCAATCAGGTTTTTGACCATCATACTCAACATCTACTGCACTTACAAAAGTGACGGAAGACTGGTATAGTGCAATAGACGAGGGTAAGCTGGTCGGAATCTGTTTACTAGATTTTAAAAAGGCCTTTGATACGGTAAACCATAACATACTATTAAGCAAATTGAGACTTTATGGTTTAAGTAAATATGTTTTAAAATGGTTCGAGAGCTATCTGTCTGAGCGAAAGCAATTCACAAATGTAAATAATACATTGTCTGACTATACACACATCCAATGTGGAGTGCCTCAGGGGTCAATCGTGGGCCCACTTGCTTTCCTCTTATATATAAATGACCTATCGAAAGTTGCAAACAAATGTAAAATAAGTATGTATGCTGACGATACTATAATTTATTGTTCTTCAAAAAATGGAAATGAAATATACCAAAGTATAAATGAAGAACTTATACAAATCTACGATTGGTTAAAAAATAATAAATTGAGTCTAAATGTCTCTAAATCCGAGTTCATGTTGATCGGATCGACAAACCGATTGGCAACCACCAAAGAAAAAAATAGATCAGTTAATATAGATAACGATGTTGACGCGTTCGATATTGCCAACATCTCGGTATCATAATAGACGAACATTTATCATGGAAAAATCAGATTGAATACATTCGAGGTAAAGCTCTAAATGGATTGGGTATGCTTAGACGATGTAGCTATTATTTTCCACAAAACATATTAAAACATATTGCAAACTCTATTGTAATACCTTACTTGAGCTATTGTAACATAATTTGGGGAAATAGTAGTCAAACTCTAATGAAAAGAGTTCAAACTATCCAAAACAGAACAGCTCGAATCGTGTGTGGTCTAACATGGGACACACCTAGTAGTGAGGCACTAAGGCAAATTAATTGGTCACCTTTATTTTATCAAGATAGATATGAGACTGTTAAGGAAGGTTGAAGCTTATGGTATCTCCGGTAACGTCTATAATTGGATTCAAGACTTCTTAAAAGGTAGAAGACAACGAGTAATGTTAAATGGGACTCTGTCGAAATGGTCGGATGTGATAAGTGGTGTTCCGCAAGGAAGTGTGCTTGGTCCGATTTTATTCTTACTCTTTATCAATGACTTGCCTGAAGTTGCAGTATCAGAAGTTAAGCTTTTCGCTGATGATACTAAAGTTTATGATTATGGGGAACCCAAAGAAAAATTGCAGATCTCACTTGATAATATGTTTAATTGGTCGACCAGATGGCAACTACCTTTCAATGCCAACAAGTGCAAGATGTTGTATATAGGGAAAACAAATGAGAAGAATGAGTATTTTGTAAATGTACAAGATAAAGTTAAAATTGAAGAGACTGCTATAGAAAGGATCTCGGAGTATACTTTGATCATAAATTGAACTGTGATTATCATATAAATTGCTGTGTTGCTAAGGCAAATAAAATAGTGGGTCTCATCAAAAGGACTTTTTGTTACAACGATAAGGATATGTTTCTTAGTCTATACAAATCTTTAGTCCGCCCTATCTTGGAATTTAACTGTTGTGTCTGGGCACCTCATCAAATTGGACTGATTAAGAAAATCGAGTCGGTTCAGCGAAGAGCTACCAAATCATTGTCAGAAATAAAACATTTGGCATATCCGTATAGATTGAAGTTTTTGGGTTTACCTACACTGGAGTACAGACGATTAAGAGCGGATATGATCCAAATCTTCAGAATTATAAATGGTCTTGACGCTATTGAATGCAGAAAGTTTTTTACATTTGTTGATTGTCATGGAACTAGAGGTCATGAATACAAGCTATATAAAAACAAGTTTAGGCTTAATTCCAGGAAGTTTTCCTTCAGTTGTAGAGTTGTGGACTCATGGAATAACTTACCATCTAATGTTGTAAAAGCTCCAAATTTAAATCTGTTCAAGTCACTCCTCAATGGTCATTGGAAGTCCCTTGACTGCAAGTTTACCTTTTCATATTTATAATCACTTTGGAACATTATGTGTACACCCGGAGCCCGGAGTCATACGAAGACAGGAAGGGTCATATAAGCTATATTTAGCTTTCTAACCGACCCATAACATCAAGCAAGTATCAAGCAAGTATATGAATGTTGTATGGTTATATATAAGGTTTTGACAGATAATGCCCCACCTTACCTAAATAATGTATTTACATTCAATGATATAAATTATAATCTAAGGCACAGTGATACACATCTATTCATCTCAAAGCCAAAAACCGATTTTAAAAAACGAAGTCTGTCTTATCGTGGAGCAATTATATGGAATAGTCTCAATGTTGATACCCTTCCAAATTCAGTTAAGTTGTTTAAAACGTATCTGAAAAATGCATTGTAAACATAATGGTATGGTAATCTACGATCTACATCCAACTTTTAAAATGGCTAAATACTATGTAAAATGTGTGTTTTATCACTATTATTTTAAGGTAAATGAAATCCAAAAGATTTATTATGTATTACAGTTGAATCCCCATGAATTATACACTTCGATAAGGGTTTCCGTTTACACGGGAAGTACCGGTATGGTGTACCCTAAATAGAGGTGTCAGATGAAGGGGATTCTGCTGTAATTTTGTTTCTTTTCAATTTCAATTTTTTTCGTTTCTGTTGTATTTATAAGGTGTTGATTTTTGTTTGTTTTGTAATACAGTATCACGAACTTGTGTAAAAACAATCAATATTGATTGAACGAGTTGTACTGCACATCAGTCTCGTGTCTAAATAAAGTTTATATATATTCCGGACCTGAAGATTGGATCAACTTCACTTTCATCAACGTCATGACTCGCTGTCACTTTCAACGGGACTGTATTTACCAACGTGTTTGGAAGTGATTGGGGTTTCTTATTATCCCCTTTAGATTTGCTTTGAAACAGCCAGCAATCTGCCTTTATATGACCCTTTTTCTTGCAGTGAAAACAAGTTCTGACAAATTTACTACTACGTACTATTAACTGTAGTTTTCTGACTTTGGACCTTAGAATCATCAACAGATTTGGAAACCGATTTGGTATTTACCACCTTGTGCGTGACCACATAATTATCGGCAACAGAAGCCGCTTTCATTAAATTATCAACTTTCTGCTCCTCTAGATGTGTACGAACTTCAGTAGGGGAACAAGATTTAAACTCCTCAACTAACATAAACTCACGAAGCTTTCCAAATTCACCCTTTACTCCTTCCGAACTACACCATCTATCAAAAAGAATCTGCTTCTTACGTGCAAATTCTGTAAACGTTTGATCATAAGGTTTACTTAAGTTCCAAAATTTCTGACGATACGCCTCTGGAACTAACTCATAAGCTGACAAAACAGCAGTTTTG
This sequence comes from Antedon mediterranea, assembly GCF_964355755.1. Classification (NCBI taxonomy): domain Eukaryota; kingdom Metazoa; phylum Echinodermata; class Crinoidea; order Comatulida; family Antedonidae; genus Antedon; species Antedon mediterranea. The sequence goes on from NC_092672.1 coordinate 33,410,615, forward strand.
ACCGCTTCATAGCTTTCACATTGATCATCAGCCAATGCAGAAAATACCTCTTGGGCTTTACCCTTAGGTTTACTTAAGTTCCAAAATTTCTGACGATACGCCTCTGGAACTAACTCATAAGCTGACAAAACAGCAGTTTTGACCGCTTCATAGCTTTCACATTGATCATCAGCCAATGCAGAAAATACCTCTTGGGCTTTACCCACAAGAGCAGTTTGTAACAACACAGTCCAGTGTCTAGCAGGCCACTTTAATCTATTAGCAATTTTCTCAAAAGCTAAAAAATATGTCTCTACCTCGTCCTCATTAAACTTGGGAACTCATTGAATATTCTGAGTAATCTCTGAATCATTAGGTGTAGAAACCCGTGTGGTGTGACCCATTTGGTTAGCTAATTCTAATTTCCTTAACTCAAATTCATGTTTTTCTTTTTCCATTTCTCTTTGAGTTTGCATCTCTAGAATCTCTATTTTTCTTCTTTCAAAAATTAATTTTTCACGTTCCAATGCGATTCTAGCCAACTCTACCTCATTTCCCGCAGTATTTACGGATTCATGAGTAATTAAACGAACATGACTTCCAATCACATTTATCAAGTCATATTTATAATATTCATGGAATCATTTATAGATGCTCCAACCCTAGTACCTAGGAGTCGCAAACGTTCCTCTGATAGCTGAGCTACCACCTCAATGGACATGCTAGTATCCAAAAATTCCTCGTCAAAATCACTTTCTGACATAGTTTCTATTTGAAACAAACAAACAAAAATACAGGTTAAAATAATAACCAATATGACGATAATTAAGGCACCAGTAATGAAATACCTGCCAAGCCCACACAGTATTAAACCTACCGTGCGCCGTGGTCTCAATAACTAGACCCCTAAAATCAAAGCCAAACCGACTTCTACTATCACAGGCAAGCCTACACAAGCCTAAAACAACAACACAGTGTACTACTACTGGCTCGACGACCGCCAAACCTCGTTCGCTATAAAACGCCTCTAAACCTAAAACCAGCTTAGAATAAGCAACAAAAATTACCATCAGTTCGATCTACAACTACAATTCCGTACTTTGTTTCACGGATGACCCCCCAATTTGTTACGGGCTCGCTCTTTAGGCAGAAACCAACAATAAGAACATAACAAAACACGTTGTAGTTGTCGTCCATCTTTATTCATCTCTTCCCTTTTACTCTAGAGGGCTCACTTCCGTGTGACAAACCCATCACAGTATGTATGTTTGTATGTTTGTTACTTGGCAAAAAAGAATTTTGACATGTATAGTATTTACTTTGTTTGTATGTATGTATGTATGTATGTTTGTTTGTATGTATGTTTGTTACTTGGCAAAAGAATGTTGCCAAGTATAGTATTTACTTTGTTTGTTACTTGGCCAAATTGAAAATTGGCCAAGTATGTTGATCTGTTTGGTTTGTGTGTTTGTTACTTGGCCAAATTGAAAATTGGCCAAGTATGTTGATCTGTTTGGTTTTTGTGTGTGTTTGTTTGTTTGTTTGTTTGTTACTTGGCCAAATTGAAAATTGGCCAAGTATGTTGATAGGTGCGGTTTGTGTGTGTGTGTGTGTGTGTGGGTGTGTTTGTTTGTTTGTTTGTCATCACTCTAGCGCTCACAGTTTTGATTCGAATGACTCCAAATTACTACCATGCATGTCACCTGGTGCAAGGACGACACTGTCCAATTTTGGTTAAAATCTGGACTACGGTCCAAATTCTGGACCACTTTTAAAAATTATTTTCAGACCTGCTAGTGTTAAAAGATAGGACAGAAGCTAAATGAAATTCTTTCAAGAGATAGGACAGAATTATCAAAAGCAGGTTAGCAGTCCTAACGTAAACTTAAATTGTATTTTCTCGGGAACTACTTGTCCAAAAAACTTCTTTTTTGTACAAGAGGCAAGTGTTATAATTTGTGTTTTGTAATTTTGAAACATAATTAGATTTAATGTACAGGTTTTTTTATGCGAGTAGTTTACAAAACCTATTTCTTTTCAAATTCACCCGTGTGTTTTTCGCGTTGCTGTTCTATTGTTAGCCAACTGAAGCTATTGTTCGTTGAAAGGCTGGTTACATAACCTGTAAACCTAAATCTCACAGCATAAGACACACACTTTTGGTGAAAATTGAGTCAATGTCAGGAGGCCAATTTTGATTTGGCCAAGTATCGCGCTATGCGCGAAGGCTAGTTTGTTTGTTACTTGGCCAAATTGAAAATTGGCCAAGTATGTTGATCTGTTTGGTTTGTGTGTTTGTTACTTGGCCAAATTGAAAATTGGCCAAGTATGTTGATCTGTTTGGTTTGTGTGTGTGTTTGTTTGTTTGTCATCACTCTAGCGCTCACAGTTTTGGTTCGAATGACTCCAAATTACTACCATACATGTCACCTGGTGCAAGGACGACACTGCCCAATTTTGGTTAAAATCTGGACCACGGTCCCAATTCTGGACCACTTTCAAAAATTATGTTCAGACCTGCTAGTGTTAAAAGATAGGACAGAATTATCAAAATCCGGTGAGCAGTCTTAAATTAACAAGTAAACTAAAATTGCATTTTCTCGAGAACTACTTGTCCAAAAAACTTCATTTTTGTACAAGAGGCAAGTGTTACAATTTGTCATTTGTAATTTTAAAATATAATTAGATTTAATGTACAGGTTTTTTGATGCGAGTAGTTTACAAAACCTATTTCTTTTCAAATTCACCCGTGTGTTTTTTACGCGTGCTGTTCTATTGTTAGCCGACTAAAGCTATTGTTCGTTGAAAGGCTTGTTACATAACCTGTAAACCAAACTCGTATACACATGATTGTAGTGAAATTAGCCTAAATCTCACAGCATAAGACACACACTTTTGATGAAAATTGGGTCAATGTCAGGAGGCCAATTTTTATTTGGCCAAGTATCGCGCTATGCGCGAAGGCTAGTTTGTTTGTTTGTTTGTCATCACTCTAGCGCTCACAGTTTTGATTCGAATGACTCCAAATTACTACCATACATGTCACCTGGTGCAAGGACAACACTGCTCAATTTTGGTTAAAATCTGGACTACGGTCCAAATTCTGGACCACTTTTAAAAATTATTTTCAGACCTGCTAGTGTTAAAAGATAGGACAGAAGCTAAATGAAATTCTTTCAAGAGATAGGACAGAATTATCAAAAGCAGGTTAGCAGTCCTAACGTAAACTTAAATTGTATTTTCTCGGGAACTACTTGTCCAAAAAACTTCTTTTTTGTACAAGAGGCAAGTGTTATAATTTGTGTTTTGTAATTTTGAAACATAATTAGATTTAATGTACAGGTTTTTTTATGCGAGTAGTTTACAAAACCTATTTCTTTTCAAATTCACCCGTGTGTTTTTCGCGTTGCTGTTCTATTGTTAGCCAACTGAAGCTATTGTTCGTTGAAAGGCTGGCTACATAACCTGTACACCAAACTCGTATACACATGATTGTAGTGAAATTAGCCTAAATCACACAGCATAAGACACACACTTTTGGTGAAAATTGGGTCAATGTCAGGAGGCCAATTTTGATTTGGCCAAGTATCGCGCTATGCGCGAAGGCTAGTTTGTTTGTTTGTTTGTTTGTCATCACTCTAGCGATCACAGTTTTGATTCGAATGAATCCAAATTACTACCATACATGTCACCTGATGCAAGGACGACACTGCCCAATTTTGGTTAAAATCCGGACCACGGTCCCAATTCTGGACCACTTTTAAAAATTATTTTCAGACCTGCTAGTGTTAAAAGATAGGACAGATTTATCAAAAGCCGGTGAGCACCAAACTCGTGAAAAAATGTAATTGCTTTTCTAAATTTATAATTTAAAATTTAGTTCTTACATTATTTCCAAAAATAGAAAAGATGCTCTTTGTATTTAAATGTCCGCTAAGATTTAATTATTATTATTTTTTTTTATTATTGTACTGTACCGTTTGTGGTAAACAACAAATGCGTTTTGTTTTTACTCCATTCATAAAAATCAATCATGTACACGTATTTATCTTTTTTATGGGAAAGTAATTATATTGTATTGCTGTGAAATTCGGTGATTTGTTTAATGTTTACAAGTGGTATGCCATGTAACGATAACGAGTGCATTTCAAAGCTATAAATATGAAAATATCTTGTTAATGTAATGTGGAATATTGTTATTGTTGTTATAATGTAAAATATGAAACATAAGTATTATCACAGTGCATTCCAAGCTAAATGGAAGTAATTGGGAGTAATTTATTTTGTGGATGATAACTGGGTTTTATTTGGACGTTGTTGAAGGCTTATGTCATGTCTGTGGTCCACATAAAGATCATTTTAAAAGCGATAACATAAGTTAAGACACACACAATTACCATTTGTTAAAGCTGTTACTGTTGCATGGAATCCTCTATATGTCTTACTAGAGTCCGTGTAGAAACGTATCCACAGTGTCGAGTTTTCGGAAATTATAGAATGAATGGTGGATGAACCTGTGAAAGTATACTCATAACTGTTTTCTTCAAACCCAACATACAGATAATCCCATCTATACTCTAGTTGAAAGTCGTTGAACTGAAGGAGAATGACAAACTCTGATGAGGTGGACACTGTCCATTCGCAATTTAAATTGTTGTAGTAATTATTCGGATAATTTGGAGACGAAAATGAATATAAAACATTCGCATCCTCAAGATATATATTGGTTATGCATTCTGAAAAATATAACAAAAAATTAAAGAGTAAAGTAGTTATTATCCAGTGACAGTTTAAGTTTGGTCATCCAGGTAAGTAAATATATATTTAATTATTTATAATAAGTGAGAGAAAAAAAAAACTACTTCTTTCTTTCGTCAAATTGACAAATGAAATTAAACAAAGGGGCACAAAAAAGGAAAAAAAGAACAGTCTTAAAGCAATTGTGAAGTACTAATGTTTTAAATAGTTTGAAATAAGTATTTGTTTGTATTTTGTTTTAAATGAATTATTTATGATGGGTATTTCCTTTAGAGACAAAAGAGTAGTGGGCCAATGATTGACCCTTGACCCCACAGGTAACATGCAAGAGTTGAGAATTGGTTGAGTGTATTAAGTATATTGTTAGCGAAATGATAAGTAGTCTTTTAAAAGTAGTAGTGGAAGGCCTCTGAAATAATAATGTTATGATTTATGGTGTCAAATGCTTTGGACTAATCTAAAAAAATACCGATAGTATGGTGCTTGTTTGTTTGTTACTTGGCCAAATTGAAAATTGGCCAAGTATGTTGATCTGTTTGGTGTGTTTGTTACTTGGCCAAATTGAAAATTGGCCAAGTATGTTGGTTGGTGCGGTTTGTGTGTGTGTGTGTGTGGGTGTGTGTGTGCCTGTGAACAGCCTGGAGGCCACAGTTGTTATCCGATTCTCACCAAATTTGGCCACAATGATCTATACCCCAAAAGCTTGGATGAGTTCGAATTTGAAGGGAAACGGTCATAGGTCAAGGTCACAACTAACAAAATACTATTTTACTGCCCAGAGACCACAGTTTTTATCCGATTCTCACCAAAGTTAGCCACAATGATCAATGACTCATCATATAATTTTGGTTAAATTTTGAAGGGTCAGGGTCAAAGATCAAGGTCCTAAAAAAAAAATAAAAAAATAATAAAAAAAAAACCCTCAGTGGGACTTGAACCAGCGATTTCAACTGTGAGAGGCTGGATACATAACCATTACACCAAACTCTCATCCACAACTTTGTAGTGTGCAGTTAGCCTTTTTACACTTTTAAAACTAATAAACAAAATTTTAAAAAATATATATATATTTTCCGGACACATTTTATGTAGGGGAATTTTACAGTAGGTGGAGGTTTGTACTCTCCGAGTACCCTCTAGTTATATATAATTTATCCAGAATTAATTAAGTATGATTTCAGTGACATTGCAGTAATTTACACACTAATGACACCCACAGAGTTGATCCCTCTCAAAATAACCAAATGTACTCAGTTTTGAATACTTTAAACTACTTATATAATAATTAAGAATAGTTTACAACTAATGAAATTGAGAAAGACCAACATACTTTGTCATACAAACAATACAAAAAACAAATTTTGAAAATTCTAAACAACCATTTTATTATAGAAATAATATCAATGGTATTGATGGCTACTGCTGCATTTTGTCAATCGAATGTATTCAAAGTGAACTGAGAGAGATAAACATAATGCTACTGAAATAAAAAAATATTATGAACGTATTGATTGGATAAATGACGACGATACTGAAATAAAATCTGGTTAAATGTACATGAATCAAAATAATTGCATGTGAACACAATAACAACAAATACAGAATTTGGGAAAATATGATTAGGCCTACAACCAGAGAGACTTTTTCTTCGGTAGAAAATGAAAAACTGCAAAGTTGGAAGGTATGGTGGATACTTTTCAATATAGCACGAAAATAAAAATCTGAAGTTGAAAAGGCCTAAATACACCAAAAATAAAAAAAAACTCAAGTTATAAATATTATCTTCAGTCATTTTTTAACACACTGTTTTTATTTTTTTCAGATTTTTAAAAGATAACTCTTTTATAAAAGAATATATACTTTACTGTTCTCTCCTAACTGATAAGAATGTTAGGGAAGAAAAAACCCACAATTATATGATAAAGGGAAAACTATAGAGATTAATAATTAAAACGTTTGATCAATAAATGGTTTGCCCGCACCTAGCGACTTGGACACTCAACGCAATTCGCCGCAACCCAACGTCGACTGCTAGAAATCAGAACTAAAATAAATGTATAGTTTTAATTTATTTCAGCAACACGAAGCAGCTAGCGTCCTACAGCATGGTGAAACATGTTCATAGCTGTGAAGGCAATGTACAAAATATACTATCGGAATATATAACGCAGCGTTTTAAGAATTATGTTTAATTTTTAAGTCTAAAAAAATAAGACATGATAGTTCAAGCATCACTAGTAATTGTAGGCTACTTACCACATGAGTCAGATTGACAAACTGTAATTACTACTGCTAAATATGTTAGACCTAATGCAGTACGCATTGTGTGGCGCTCCGGAGGATAGGTGGTACATTCATTAACGTATTGCGGGAGTAATGAATTTTCTATAAAAGAGTCATCGTTAAAGTAGTTCAAGTCTGTATCCGAGTATGAGACCTATTGGTCAAACTCAACTTTTTGATTGGATCGACGCTAAAATAATTATGTAAACCCGTTTGTATGAGGAGCGAACAACTGTATGTTGTTTCTTTGAATGCAAACAATATTAAACTTGTACAAGTTTGCTTTACAGATATTAGCTTGCTTAAAAACATAATGAAATTTATGATATAAACAATCAATCCATCTCTTTTAAAAAGCGTCTTCGTGGTTTTTTCTTTATCGTAAAATTTAAACCAAGAATCCTTTTCTAAGCTATACCGTACTAATTTATGTATATTTCGAATGTTTTAATGTTGTAGTTCGATGCAATTATTGTATATTATAGAATAGTCTCTGCTTTTTTCTTGAATATACAGTAGTAGCTGCTGAATCTTATTGGCCTGTAATTTAGTATTCCGATCAACAAACACATTTGCTTTCATTGGGGCCTCCAAGGCTTGGTAATTGCATTTAAGGCTGCTCATGTTCTGGGACCCCTTAAGCCTTGGCTTTCTGTAATTAGCCAGTGTGTGCTCATAGCGACCGTTATGCCATAGTTTCACCGATATACCAAAATCTTATATGAATAAATATATTTGCAATTTAGAGTTCTACATTTCTTGCTTGTATTCAATATAAACACAATGTAATATTATTATTATTATACAAAGAATGAATTATGTAAGATAAAGAGGATAAAATATTCAGTTGAAAGATGACTGTCATATTTATCTGTCTGATCACAGTTTATAGAGTCAATAACGTTCCCATGAATATGTAAATCGATATTTATTTGTTTGCTATAGAAAATAAAGTTTGTTCATCAAACTTAATTAATTTACAATTAGCTTTGTAAGACAAGTTGTTCAACTACAGTATATCACACTCGGCACGGTGACAGATTGTCTGAAACTGAGGGCGGTATATTCGTAAATTTGTATGTGTATTGTTTGTTTTATCTTTATACTGGGTGACCTCTTCAGTCAAAGACTGATCTCCCAGAGGGCCCAGTTGGTGATCAGTGGCTGTGATGTACTAATACACCGGGGTAACCCCCTACTCGTCTCGAAAGATGTACTAGGTTCTTTAAAGTGCACACGAGCAAGTTGTGTACACTGGACCTACGGTTTATAGTCCTTATCCGAGAAGACTCGTTCTACCACCAGAACCATGGAGTGAGTGAGCCTCGAACCCCTGCCGATGTTATGGCTACGTGATTACGGTTCCACTGTCTTAACCGCTCGGCCACTCACTCACTCGTATGGTTGATACGTATTTCGTTGTCATATTTATCGGTCGGAACAACAAAGTTTATAGAGTCAATAACGTCTCCATGAATTTGTAAATCAATATTTAAATGTTTGCGATAGAAAAGGACGTTAATTTAATTAAATTTACAATAAACTTTGTACGATAAGTTGTTTAACTATATCACACTTGACACGGTGACAGCTTGTCTGAAACTGAGGGCGGTATATTAGTAAATATTTACGTGTGTGGCTGATATTTGGTTCATACACTTTGCATACCGTAAGAACTGGTAGAAATCACTCGTATCACTGTATTGACCGTTGGATGAATATCGAAATTGTAACCTTTCGTAGAATACCACCCCCACCCAACCCCACTACAATGTTCTTCATATACGCCGCGATTTGTCGTAGTAGGCTATCGCATCACCAATATTTTTCTTGTGACACTATGTAACAACACTATTGCTATTTGACATGTGAAAGTAGAATAGGTCTAGTGTAGATACAATCGCTTTAACTTTGCACTAGTGAACACACTCAGCACATACCTTTACCTGATCATTACCAATATAAAGTGGCCTCACCATGAGGAGAAATTAATTGTAATAAGCGAACATTACGTTGAATTACTTACAATTAATTTCTCCTTATCTACTAACACAGAAGCTACATTATTTGATCATAAAAGCTCATTACAATCTTCTCGAGAAAATTTGCTGAAATATCATAGCGCGCCCTCAGGGTGGTAATTATCTCAGTTTCTGGGCCTTTAATTTATTTATTTTGTTTTTTCTGTAAATATAATTGTTTTTTTTTTATTATATAGTTATATTTCAATATACAAGTATGATAATAAAACAAAATCCGTCAAGGCTAATCAAGCATTACGTTTCTTCGAAATCAACTTGAATCATCATTTCTTGCTGGTATTCAACGTAAAACACAACTTAATTTATGCTGAAATTATCCTGTGTGTATTTACAGTAAATTTATTATCATAACCTAATGTGAATGTCCGTAAGGTTGATTGATACACTGATACACTGTTTAGAAATTCTTTACCTCACAACAAGCAGAAAAGCCTGTTTTTTCCATTTGTGAATTTGTTCGCACGAATCGAATGCGTCAGCTTACATGTAGGCCTAAGCATGCATATCCATATTCATCTTTCAAATTCCTTTCCGCGAAGATTCTAAACCTCGTTCTAAACGTATTTTTCATCGACAGTGGTTAAGCATCATAAGCATCGTGAAACAAGCCCATTTATAAAAAGTGGTGCTATATGATTTTTTCGCAATGTTATAAGGTAGGAATTGTATTGATATTCAATGACTTGTCATAAAAATTATTTCTAAATAAAACTGCCCCAAATTTATAATCAATTGGATTTAATTGAACACAACTTGCAGCTAAAAAGTTTACTTAAGTTTATCTAAAGTTGGTCCTTACGTGCTGCGTGAATATACTTAGTGCATTAAAATGAGTATGTATTTACAACATTTTTAATTACATTACATTACAAGTGTATGCATAAATTAGTTGGTAAATTACTCAACTGTACACATATCCACTGTTAGTGGCACTCTACCCGCCAAACAGATGCTTTATCTAATCGTACTTTATATACGTACGTTATATTTAAGGTGCTTATTTTATATTTCAGGTTGGAATGTTCGTCTCATTTATATTGTAACCCTAATGACACCAAACTTTATATTCGTCGTTGAAGTGCGGTTCCACCACAGAATGCTGTAACTATAACTCGACCACCAAACAACCATTCATTGTTTTTAAAATGGTATAACTAGTTTCAATTTCTTAACGTCAACTTTAAAGGTACATTTGTTTGAGTTGTTTGTTGACACTGTTAATACACTGTTGCTGTTATCGTTATTTACTGCTCTATGTCAATGATAACACCGCATTTACTTACAGAATCTATACAAAATATTTTGATGTTAATAGTCTTTCGATTTTTGATCCAGAAATCATCGCATGTACTCCTCACATTAATTGTGAATACGTTAATCATGATCAATTTAATTATACATTTTCAAAGATAATAATACAAAAATGATATTTTAAGAATAATATTGATAATATTAGCAACTATAAAGTATACTTACTACTATGTCACATTTATTCAGCAATATAAATATATTTACATTACAGGGATTTTACAGAGAAAAGTAATTGTCTGTAGTCGTAAGACCCTTTAAAACAAAACAAATATTATTACAAAGAAAAAAAAATATAGGCAAAAGCATGAATACATATAATATATAACAAACTAATACAAATGTGTGTACACTCACACTCACCACGCATAATATATGCATATTTATGAGTGAAGCATTTTAAGTGTTATATTTCGATAAAATGTCTCTTTTAACATATTTTTTTAGTATTTTATAAATTTTTTAAACAACATCTGTGTCATTTCTACAGAGCTCGTTCCATAGTTTTGGTCCATGTATACTGATGAAATGTTAAACAGACGTTAACCTAGAGAATATTTCGAATAGTAGTATTCCGATGGGTAGTATTTTCGTTTCTTTTGAATATCATTTGAATTCGTCTGGGTAAAACATTACTTCTAATCTGGGCCATGAAACCATATGACGGTAACTCTGTAGTTATTTTATGTTGCCATGGCTTTTTAAATAGAATTCTAGCAGCCTTTTTCTGGAGCTTAAGAATTGATTCTAGTGTACTACCGTATCATATGGGGTAGAACTAGTGTATTATACAGATTTGTCTAATTTTTAATAATACTCCAACAGACCTAGCGGTTCTTTTGCTAATAAGCCTATTTTTCCAGCAACGATTCTCATTTATTACAACCCTAAGAAATGTTACGTTTTTCTTTTGTTCTAATGTAGTGTTATTCATTTTCATGTAGGTGATGGTCCGGTGTATACATAAATTTTAAATTCTTTCTGTCTAAATATGAACAAATAAAATATTGCAACTCCCTGGAAAGAGTTAAACACGCAGAACAACATTAGAAACATATGGTCAGCTTTGCTCTCAAAAGACAGAAATCCGAAAACCCATGTCAGGCCTAAGAGCAAAGATATAGCGATAGCGTTGAAAACTCGTTTCTTCTTCTCCTTTAGAGTTACATTCTTCGATACGTCAGATCGCGAGCAGTATAAACTGTTAAGAATCAATACGAATATAATCGAGTTAAACACGATAGCAATTGCGATTGGAATGAGAACAGCGTAGATGAAGATGTCGAATTCCTTTGTGTTGAGATAACAACTGTAATTAAAAAATAAATATAAATAATGTTTACTAGTTACGTCGGCCTACTGTTTTATAAGAAAGACCAACAAAGGACATTATATATCAATTGTCACATCATGACCAATTTATCACATCAAACCAATTGTCACATAAAGACCAATTTGTCACATAAGGACAAATTGTCACATAAAGACTAATATTCACATAAATACCAATTTGTTACATAAAGACCAATTTTCACATAAGGACCAATTTGTCAAATAAAGACCAATTTGTCAAATAAAAACCAATTTTCACATAAAGACCAATTTGTCACATAAAACCAATTGTCACATAAAGACCAATTTTCACATAAAGACCAATTTTCACATAAAGACCAATTTTCACATACGGACCAATTTGTCACATAAGGACCAATTTTCACATAAGAACCAATTTTCACATATGGACCAATTTTCTCATAAAGACCAATTTTCACATACGGACCAATTTGTCACATGAGGACCAACTTGTCACATAAGGACCAATTTGTCACATAAAGACCAATTGCGACCAAAATCACTAGAAACAGAATATAAATTACATAGATCTTAAACATTCACTCGAAATTACACAATCACTTGCCTATACTTTGAAATATGAAATGAAATATATAAATCTTAGATTTTACTCATTTAACTACACATATTCTATTATTCACGTTTATTAAAATATCATTTTAACAATGTTAAACGGTATCGTATTAGTATAGACTTTTATTGTTACGTCCATGCTAATTAGTTTTTGTAAATCCATCTTGGTTAGGAATTTAGAGAATAAATAATGACTGTTTTGGAGGACGGCGCTGTCTGTAAGGTGGGAAGTAACTTTAGAGTAATACTTACTAGTCTTTGTTTTCATAGAACGACAAATCTACTGATAGTAGAACTACCGGTGGAATGCAGGGAATACCTAAAAAAATCAAAATAATACTGTACCCATTAGTCATGAATGTAATTAACTAATTCGTGCATATCACATAGGCGGCTGTTAAAAGGCCAAACGAGAGTCTGGAGTTCATACATTCTAGTAAAATATAACATCATGTGCACGATACAAACAAAACAACATGAAAACATCAACAAAAACACTATGAAAAGCACAATATGCGAAAAGGGCAAACAGATCCAACCTTAACAGAAAGGGCAAACGTAGAAAACTTTTGACTGTAGAGGGATTTCGGTCGATTTAACTGTTTTTACGCGCCGCTGAAGAAAAACACAACCAGGTGCGATATAAATCAAAAGTCCGACGAAAGTGCTATGATTCCAATTATAAATTATAATTGCCGTAAAGATGATTACATTTCGATCAGTTTTATTTTTTCCACAAAAAAAATTGATTAGGCCTAATCATTGAAAAAATGGCCATTTTAGTGGTTTTTGACGTGACGATCATCACTGCCGTATAATTGAATTTCGGTAATGAAGCACAGAAAATGCAAACGCAGATAGAGCAAAATCGGAATGGGCAAACGCGAAAAGGGCAAACGCAGGAAGAACAAACGCGGAAAGGACGAACACGGAAAGTGGAAACGCGGAAAGGGCAAACGCGGAAAGGGCAAACGCGGAAAGGACAAACGCAGAAAGTGTAAACGCGGAAAGGGCAAACGCGAAAAGGGCAAACGCGGTAAGGGTAAACGCGGAAATGACAAACACGGACATTGAAACGAAAACAAAGAATTCAATATATTTAACTTACAGTAAATCATACTCACAAATACACCATACAAATCAATCAATACGCACGCATCAAGTATTGACGTGCTACCTTACTACTACCTTTTATGATAATCGACGATAAGGATTATAATTATTTAAATGTTTGTCACTACCAACAATTCAATATACTTAACTTACTGTTCTTGACACTTACCCCAAGCAAAGATCATAAAAAACGGCAAAGACTTGGTGGTATCAGCGTTGAAAACTTTAACAAAAAACAAATACATATTGACTGCTTCCATGGATGTCCATGCGACAGACGTCAACAGAAAGTAATGTAACAATACAGCTATTGTTGTACAAGCCACAGTTCCTGGAGTTGCAGTAGCAATGCCACATGTGAATGTGAGATATAGACAAGTTAGTGAGATGGAAAGGTTTATTAGTATTTTCTGAGGTTGACGTTCGCGAAGAGTTCTGTTGAAAAAGAATAAGATTATTACTGCATGTATATTATACATCGCCCTGGATTATTTTATTTGGCAGCGCGGCTCTCCTTTTTAAATAAAACTCGAACTCGGAGTGCTTCTAATGGGAACCTCCATGTACCAAGAGTGAAGCGTGAATGCTGTAGGTTCCTTTAGTTATTTGGCTCCTAAATTGTATAATAAATATTATTAAATAATAATATAAAAAAAATGTTATATTTTTAATTATAGGCCTATATCATAAACTAAATTGTAGGCCTTTATTTTAATATTTTGTATTGCTTATATTTGTAAATACTATATTGTAATGTAATTTATTTTCCATATATATTTTATTGGAATTGAAGAGGGCCCTGAATATCAACTATCAATTTGTCCAGCTGGAAGGGTTATCCTCTATAAAAATAAAAACAAAATTGTTTTACTATTTACATTGTTACTCAGAGTTGTAATTTTGTATGAACTTACTTAATTGAGAGGCTGGACACTATTGTCACCAGTAGGCACAATATCGACATCACACTTCCTACATACGTCACTATGTCCAAAATCAATTCAACATGTCCTGACAAATTGTTATGAAACTGAAAAATCTCGAATATTTGAATGTTTATATCGATTTTTATTGGAGGCCCAAAATAATTGACTGAGAAATGAATGCATCAATTTCGTAAATAAGGAAATCAAAGTAAAAACTTACAAATAAAACTGCAAAATTTGTAAGATGTGTACAGTGGCATTCTATACTGCCCTCATCGTCTATATTGACTAGCATACACCCTTCTTCTGACCAATCACCAAAGCCGTTGAGAGTTGAGTTCCAAAACACACAGGTAGCATTTTGATTTGCATTAACCTGATCCAAAAAATGAATAAAATTATTCCTTCGTTATGATTTTGATGTGATCCATTTGTCTTTGTAGATTCGATAGTCGATTTTTACGTTAGGTAGTGGTGGATAGACGTAAATGTAAATCCAAACTCGTCCGAGTCGTCGCTTGTTATTGCTCAAATGTCACAGATATCATAAAACGAGTTATATATAAAATGAACATTTTTGCTTTCTGAAAATGATAGTAGTCTACCTTAGGAGTATTGAAGACAATTTTAACAGGTTCTTCAAACACAGTTGGAAGGCTGTCGTCATACACAGTGGCTGATAGAATAACACTCGATAATTTGAGATCTGGATAACTCGACGACTGGAACAATTTGGAATTGTAATATGATGTAAAACTCACATTGGACCACGCATTATCTGTTCAAAAAAAATTATGTGAAGCATTTTGCAGATTATAACACAATATTAATAATATGTTATTAATTATTATTTAATATAGGATATGCCTGTAATATCATGTAGAATTATTACTACTATTACTATCGTAATTATTACATCAGAGGTAAAAAAGAATATTTTAAAGCGAAATCAAAAGAGAGCGGCTCGAATTGTTACTCAAATATTTGATTTTATTAAGAGGTGATGGCTAACTTTTGAAGAGAGAAGATATTCCTAGTTACTCTAATTTATAAATGTGTTCACGGCCTTGCGCTAACGAGATTATTAAACGAAATTAGCTGATTGGCGTTATTCATACTCACTTGAAACGTGGAGTAGAACGCCTAAATATAACAATACAATTAGTAAGATGAACTCGTCGTTCAAAATTGCAGGCGCAAAAATATGGAATAACCTGCCAACTGAAATTAAATTTTTCCCAACAATTGCTTCATTCAAAGCTAGATGCAGATCTTTCTTCTCACAAACATATTTTTCCCTGATTTTAAATAAATAAATAAATCAATCAATTAGGACTATAATTATACAGTGGTACAACTGAATAATGCAATGTAGGCCTACATACCGTTTGTAACCAGATCACGTGGTAATGTGATAGACTGATGATGACTCCTACAACGACCATCAACACAAACCTGAGTCACTTTCTTATCTTCTTTCACCAGGAATACAACATCGTGTCTAAGATTATCAGAGTCGAAACTTAAAATCTGCACAGACAGCGTTTCTTCATGTTGGGTATAATTCTGACCATCAGAGGCTGCTGTACTAATTTGTTGTTCTACAGACTCAAGGATGACAGAGGTTGTCTCAGGAGGGAGATCATTGTCTGATGAATCAGATGAGAGCACTGCATCTACAGTACCAACTACTGCACCAGTCACCTGTAAGAATAAACGTATTATTATACCAAGTTCTCAATGCTCCTAAAGGCTTTAGATTGAAATATTAAAAGTTATTTTGTATAGATGAGCTCATTTGGTTAATTTATAGATGGCGATTCGTAAAAAGAGAATATTGGTGACACATGTGACGTGGCCCGTCACACATACTCTAGTTTCAAACAAAAATCAAAACAATTTGGAGCAAACAAAAAATCTTTCGGTAGTCGAAAGTGTGCCTCATACTAACAAATACATTTACTTCGAAGAATAACACTGAAATAGCAAAAGCAATACATATCAATGAAATTAACATATAGGAATGAAAGACATAAACAAAACAACAACACAACACCAAGAGATGGGCTGCCATAAATCAGTATCTTGGACGACAACGCAGGTGAGTTGACCAATCACAAACGATCTATCGCATCGTGATCGGCCAAATGAAGTTTGGTTGCAACAGTAGAAAATTCAAAGCTTCTATTGATTTATTTATTTAATTTATTATTCTTTTTCTTACATTTTCGTTTGTTGATTCAATATCAGTTATTGTTTCCAATGCTCCTGATACTTGTTGTATATCAGCAGGTTGAAGGTCACCAGAGTCTTCTGTTTTCTTTACTATTTCCTTAAGCTCAATAGCAACCTCTTCTACATTGTTTTCATCAACGCTCTAATAGTTATTAAAATGATAATACTAGTTTTAAAAATGCCAAAATCAAGTGGGGACATTAGAGTAGGGAAAGGTATCTACAGATGTGTAGCTTAAACTCCAAACTATCAAAATGTGATGTGAAAATGTTGACATGATGACGTCATATCGTTTCATTTCGTTTATTTTCCACTCATTTCAATCAATCGTTCGATTTATATAGCGCCATTCCAACAGTCATTGCTCATGGCGCTGCCAAAAATATCAGAAAATGTTTTTAGTAGTGACTTAAAGGTGCTCAATAATGATGTTTGTTTAATATTCAGAGGTAGGTGGTTCTAGAAATGAATTTAAACAAACATACATCGCACTACCCTTATCATTGAGTATAACACTACAATATTTGGTCAAACTATTTTCATTTTATTTTTTCTGAGTGTTGTTGGATGAGTGTTCGGTGAGGTTTTTAATGTTTCATGTGACCCCTAACATGAAAGATCGTTAAAAAATGAAAAATCGATAATCCTACCTTGGTGAGATTTCTTATTTTTGTAGTTAGATTAGTTTCTATAATTAATAATAAAACAAAATATATGACAGATAAATAATATTAATTTGTCAAAACCAAATTATGTACTCACGATTAATATTTTTTTTCTCAACACTTCGGAGACTTCGGAAAAGAAGATCGTCATTCTGACAAAGTCTCCCGGAGTGACGACGAAATATTATTCGTGAGTACACAATTTGGTTTTGAAAAACTAATATTATTTCTCTGGATTTAAAACAAACCTGATGAATCTATTCTCTGAAAATATATGACTTTTAGAAGTTATTAATACTATTATCGTTATTTATTGGCATTAAATTTATTTTATTAAAAAACAATAATGTTTATTTCAACAATGTTTAGTTATACATTGGCATAAGATACAGAAGGAAAGGAAAATTAAATTACAGAAGATTACATAATACAATATTTCTATGTGTTATCGTTTGAATATTATTCTGTTTATTCATTATTTTGTATTGGAATACAAAAATACAAGAAACCTTTTGTGGTCACTGATTCCGACAATGTAGTCACTGGTGAAAACGTTATTGGTTCTGTACTTGTTGTTACTGATGCTGATGGTGAAAACGTTGTTGGTTCTGCACTTGTTGTTACTGGTGCTGATGGTTCAAGCGTTGATTGAAACGTTGGTAATGCATCTGTCGTATGTAATAAAGCGCGTTCATTATCACCATTAGATCCTTTTTTCGTTAGATATGGCTAATTCCAAATGAAAAGTCATGACTATCATTTTGCAAGTATGCAACCAGGTGTGTTATAATATTATATATACTTACCAGTAGGGCTACATATGACACCGGCGTCTTCGCAAAGATCACAGTTGTGAAGTCCTATTCCATTATGATAGCAGTCACGAAGACGGGTCTCTAATCCACTACATCTAACATTATCCAGAATAATATCGCCACATCCCTGTCCAAACCAGGCATCTGTTATAGCAGCAAGTGCGCTACCAAATCCTAGCTGACGACAAACAACGTTAGCATCATCAATGTCCCAATTATTATCACATACTCTACCAATCTTTCCATCGATAGTAACTTCAACACGACCTTCAAATTCATTTGATCCCCCAACAAGTCGAAGGGCACTTGTGTTGCCTATTAAAAAAACATAAATATAATTTCAGTGACATTGCAATAATTTACACACTAATGGCACCCAGAGAGTTGATCCCTCTCAAAATAACCAAATGGGCTCAGTTTTGAATACTTCAATACTTCTTATAATAAATTAAGAATAATTTTATTTTTTATTAATGAAATTGAGAAAGACCAACATACTTTATCATACAAACAATACAAACACCACATTTTGTAAAGTATAAACAACCATTTTTTTTATTATAGAAAAAATATCAATGAAATTGTTATATCTAGTGCTGCATTTTGTCAATCGAATTTATTCAAAGTGAACTGAGACAGATAAACATAATGCTACTGAAATTTAAAAATGTGCGGCTTGACGGAATTTTATAACTGGCTTCGCGATTAAAGTACATTTTTATAGTAGGCCTTTTAGGCTAGGCCTAGGCGTTTTAGCTTTGCTAGGCCTACGATTGTTTGGTTTGTTGACATAATTAACACTAAAGTAGATGTGTTTATAAAATCCATTTAAATATAATATTTAATATATTAAAAACCAAATGTTACTGTGAATCAAATGTAGATCTTGGCTAGGCCTACTTTTTATTGGATTCAAATGACAGGAATCTAGTTAGTTTTAAAAACAAATAATTATATTATGAATGTTTTATATTCATGAGGTGATGATTTTTTTTTATTTAGGCCTAATCGGTATAAAAAGACTCAAAATACAACTCATAGTTGAAATGAAGAGCTTACATATGAAAAGGATAATTCACATAAAACAAAGTTAAACGAAGAAAAAACACATTAAGGCCTATGAAACAGTAATAATTACTGTATAATTCATTAAATTTAAAATTACTATAATAAATACACAAAGATCAAAAGATAAGAATAATAATTACAAATTCTTAAATATTTACAATTTAAAAAAATAGAGACTAATATTAATAATCACATTAAAATATATGTAAAATTCATTAAACTAAAAAAACTATAAAAATTGCACAAAGTTCAAATTCAAAGGATGATATTAATAATGAAAGGTTATTTCAACGAGGCGAAGCCGAGTTAATATATCACCTTTCACCATTCACCAAATGTCATTATTTTTGTACTCATTACACTCATTACACTCAAACATTCATTATTTGTATATGTGATTCATGACTGATTTGGCCTGCAACATTTTGAAAAAATATTTGATATTGGAACAAAAATTGAAATGTGTAAATTAATCAATATTCATTGTATAATTAAAAAATAATAAATTTGATTAAATAGAAAAGTAAACAAAAATGAAATAAACTGTGTTTGAAACCTGTTTCGAATAGAACCTCTTACTAGGAATCGAGGCATAATTCTATAGCGGCAAGCACCACTCTGCTCGGCGACCAAATCACCGCCTAGCCTAGGTCTAACAAAACAATCGTGTACCAGAAATCACAAGTATACAAGTAGTGTTTGTGTGGTTTCTTTTTTTTTGCTGCGCACTTTCATCAGTGTAGTGGTGCGCACTGGTGACTCGTTTTAGCGCGTCTGATAGGCTACATCCTTGGGGCCACATAAAAATTAAATTTAACTCTAAGGTTTTAATTATTTTACAAACGTAATCAGTAGATCCCCTCTTAAAATGGACCTGAAATAATATTTTTTTTCTCTCATTAGAATGATGTTTTGGGGGCAATTAGGCTAGGTGTTAGTAGAAGGTATATTGTTACAAAATATAAATTCGCCATTTTTGGGTAAGCCTGCGGATATATTCCTATCCCTCTAAAAGCGTTAGGGTTAGGGTTTGCAATTTATTGGCTATAACTTTTAACATCTATAGAGTATTTTCTAAAAAAAATGCGTGTGCTTTTGTAGAAGCGTATTTAAATTTTTTTTTTGTAGATTGAAACGGTTATTCATCGAGTAAATGACGATTTAAAATCTCAAAATCAACGATTTTTTATGACAATACTGACATTAGTAAATTGAGTTAGATAATTAGTTATTGACAATTAAAATGAATTTAGGTTCAACGATTTGCCCCAAATAGGGGTGTTTTCCAATCGTGGTATACACTGTCTAATGGATGTCATTTTGAAAAATACTTGCACACAATCATTTTTTTTAATTTTTTTTTATTCGACTTCTCACTAACTCAGTTAGTGAAGGATCTGGACCAACAGGCGGTAAACACCTCTAAAACGGTCCATTCCCAATTTTCACAGTGGCTGTGTGTGACAGTGGCTGTGTTATGTGGACTATATACACCGGGGTAACCCCCTACTCGTCTAGAAAGATGTACTAGGTTCTTTAAAGTGCGCATGAGCTATGTGTACACTGGACCTACGGTTTATAGTCCTTATCCGAGAAGACTCGTTCTACCACCAGAACGATGGAGCGAGTGAGCCTCGAACCCTTGCCGATGGCTATGTAATTACGGTTCCACTGTCTTAACCGCTCGGCCACTCACTCACTCAAATATTGTCAAAGTATTGCAATACTATATTTCAGTTTTAAGTTTATTCTCCAAGGGCCCATAATACTAGGATGGTTCGCATTTTCCTATCTCCTCCTACGATAATTGTTTTTAATAGCTGAAAACCGGTTGACCAGCTCGAGTACAGTATCATAATGTTGAAGACTGGCCGATTTTCTTAAAAAAATACTATTTTGATAGATTTAATATACGTTTATACAAATGTATTGATTTGCGATGAATGGAACATTCCAATCTCTCCCAGTTTGTTTGGTAAATTTATGAGCCCTTGGTTTAACACAAGTAGGTAGATTTATGGGCCCTTGGAGAATAAACTTAAAACTGAGATATAGTATTGCATACTTTAAATATATTGGAAATACTGTACGTATTAACCATTTTTGGTTGCCATTTGAATCAAAATTGTCTTACTGTGAATGTGGTTACTGTTTATATAAACACATATACAAAGAACATTTATTACTGTGACTGTGGGTAGTCTCTACTGCTGGAAATATAAAAACGTAATATACAAATAAAAACTTTATTACTGACAGTTGCTTCTCAACGTTTGTATTAATTAATAATTATAACAAATATAAACTTCGTAGTGGTGTATCGTTACGTGTACTTTACTATTTCCACCGACTATAACAGGCACAGTTTTAAAAAGGTATTAAATCGTAAATGTTTTACTGTTTTTAGTGGTATATTATTGATAGGTCTATTAAACATTTAAATATTTCGTTACTGAGTGAATAAAGAATATATTTAATAATTGTTCTTCCCATCCTCTTCCCCATCCTTCAGCTCTAATGTTATATACAAAACACAAATTGGGTTTATTTAAATGAATGAAAATAATAAATATAAAAAATAAATGATAAAAAATTTGGACTCATTTTTAAGACAAGTTTCTCCTTCGGAAGTAGGCCTAATTCCCAGGGTGCTAACTTTAGTTGACTACATTAATCATCGTGTCTATTTGTTCGTTTCTGAAAACGACAATGTATTTATAGTCCTGCGGCACGTACATTTGAAATCGCCAGTTTTTTTACGCTGATATTTCTGTGTATTCGAGAACATCTATAGACACGACCTAGATGGTACGCGAGCGAATGCCTCTCCTTCAACTAATTATGGTTCTGATTGGTCATGTACCATAAATAAATCGGGTATAGATAATTTTTACAACATTGAATTACTCGTATGGTAGTACTTGGCTGTATACAAGATATGCATTTCTCGAATTTCAAATTGAAAAGAAAAATTACAGCAGAATCCCTTCCATCCATAATCGGAAATAAAAGAAAATATGTTCATTTAATACACCAAATGAAACATGCCCTATCTAATTAAAATAATAATATTATAATAATATTATATGGAACGATTTTTCAAATGTATCTTTTTTAATATTAGGATCTCACATTTATGTTGGCCTCTTTCTGCGCTCTTGTATTTTTTTAACTAGTGTAATTTTGTTTTTTAGTTGTATGTTATGTGAGTCCAGAAAAACATGAAAAACAAATAAACAAACTTTTTTCCCTACCTAATGAAGCAGAAAAGATGTTCGATAAAAACATGGCCAATTTGTATACTGAGTTACTGTAACTGATTTTTCCCTGATATTTTTCTTTTTTCATTGATTTATTGTATTTCATTTGTATGTTTTTAAATATTCATTTGTATGTGTTATTTGAAATTGCGAAAAAAAAACTGATGGAAAGAATTAACAATGGAGATAACTTTAATGGTTGAAAATAAAGTTCAAACACATAAAAATGTACTTACATGGTGTTTTAGAAGATTTAACAAATACCTCAGCCAGAAATCCGCGGTTAAAAGAGAACCGATCCAGATTCTTGTATGAAGCAAAAACGACACTTAGTGTGTTACTTAATGTAGATATGGTTATTGGTGGTGTATAGTAACCAGTGAGACAGGCAATCACTTCTCCGTCGTCATTGTAAATAGTCACATAATTGTAGGGGGGATCAAGTTCAATATCATGGAATTTAACAGCAAGCAAGTTATCAACGTGTGTAGTAAATGTCCAGTTAGTGTGCACATTATTCCCATAGCAATGTGGATATCCAGGCGATGAAATATATTTGGTTTCATTACCAATGAGAAATGTTGTATGGTTCGGTTGGACTGAATCTACCGAAAAAATGAAGATATTTAAAGTATTATTAAAATGGCAATTCAGATCAAATATCTGAATATGCAAATTTTCAGATACAAATACAAAATATTTTCGATATGCACAGACTACCATTTAGATTTGACGTACTTATGACATGTTAAAGAAATATTAATATCGGCATATGGAAATAGGTTTACACAAAATATAGAGACGGATTAATACTTGAAAATTACTTCATCGTATTTCAATCACAATCGTTTGACAAGATCGGTTTTCAAAGTTGGCTAGTGTAGGGAAGTTACAATAGCAAACTATAGTTGTAAACCAAAATCGACCGGCTTTGACAAGATAAGTTCTCAGAGATTGCTAGTATAGACAGTTGCACCAGGAAACTTTTGTTTGTAAACTTGGGAAAACTCAACCGAGTTTTAATAGATAAGTTTCCAAAGTTTGCTAAAAGTGTAAACCAGTTGTTTGCAAACTTTAGCAAACTCTGAGTTTGCCAGTGTATATTTCACATAATGATTGTATACCTATTCTATTCTATTCTATACCTTCTGAGTACACATACACCTCAGCCAGAAATCCTTTATGATGAGGACACCGTTGATTTTCTTTTGATGTTAGAATAATAGTTACTACCGGTACGTTACTTGTAGATAGTATGGTTTGTGGTAAGCAATGCATGTCAGTATAATTGTCATTCCTTTCTCCATCAGTGTATATAGTCACAAAATCTTCACCGGGCTCCAAATCTAAATTGAACAATTTAACTGCGAGAATTCTACCGAGGTTTGCAGTAAATGTCCAGTGGACATACTGATTATCTCCATAGTAATTTGGATATCCAGGTGATGCAAAGGTATGCGTTTCATTATCAACGACAAATGTTGTAGAGTTCGGTTGTATAGAATATGCTGATAAAAAATAAAGACGCATTGATTAATAAAAAAAAAACATGGAAATTACTTCATCGTATTTCAATCGTAATCGTTTAAAGTTACCAAATCTCTACCTATAAAAAAATGAGGTTTTCTTTGCGGTTTTATCATGTAGATGTTGTATCCAATTTCTGGTCAAATTGAATAAGTAATACTTGACAATAGGCCTAAAGTGGAATGGTTTATGAAAATATTTCTGGCAATGAGGCAATTGTAGTTTGGAAATCAATAGACACTGCATGAAAAGGTAACGTGTATGGTACTAAAAATGGAATTGAAACAAGCTTATCACCAATTATGTTTTTATTAATATATTTAAGAAATTACCTGTGTCAAATGATCGACTCTAGGCGTAAGGATTACTGAAACTGGTTAGGATGTCTATTTTTTAGCAGATGATATTTTATTGCTTACAAATGAAGAAAACGCTTATTTAGCCTCTTTTTGAAAAATACCGGAAATACAAACTTTGAGAAATCAAATATTTATACTTCAAATTAAAAACAATTTCCCTTCCTTCAATTGATTATGGTTCTGATTCATCATGTATAAATAAATCGGTAGTGCCTGGCTGGATACAACGCATTTCTCGAATTAAATATTTTGGTAATATTTTATTGAAAATTACTTTCGCAGGCCAAAATTTCTTTTTTTAAACATTATTTTAAACTCCAATACTACGGCAATCGAGACAATTATTTAAGTTGGTTTCTGAGCTATTTGGAAAATAGAAAACAATTTGTTTCAACTAAATAATGTAAATCGTCGATTGAGGATATCACTTGTGGTTAATATCCTGCCAGTGAGAAGCTACAAGTGACATCCTTCGCCGACGATACTACTTTATTTTACTCCTCTTCAAATGTTGACAATTTATTTACTACCATTAACCATGAATTGTTTAATTTTAATGATTTATTTTCATTTTCATTTCATTTATTTCTATATCGTCATCACAGCCTTAGCTGAATTACAAAGATATTTACATATTCTCAATATTAACATTTGTATAAAAGTATAAAACCAATGGTAATTATATAAAAAAAGATGCAATAGACACCAAAAATACTATACAGGAAGATTATAAAAGTTTAGCTTAAAATAGTAAAATTAAAAAAAAACATCTGAAAAGACCAATAAGACTAACATAGACAATTAGAATAGTGAATAAAAGGAAACTAAAAACTGTTCTGCGCTGAATATTGGGTGATACATAATAATTATTCATTTAGAAGCGAGGTAAGGTATGGTATTGCACTTTTTCTATATCTTTAAACTCTGCATTTGGGTTGTTGATACTTTACACGTCTTAGTTTCATGTTACTTACAATCAATCAATCAATCGTTCGATTTATATGGCGCCATTCCAACAGTCATTGCTCATGGCGCTGTAAACAAATCAGAAAAGGTGAGTTTTGAGTAGTGACTGAAAGTGACTCAATAATGATGTGTGTTTAATGTTCAAGGGTAGGTGGTTCCAGAGCCTAGGTCCAGCAACACTGAAAGTCCGATCTCCCCAACTATGTTTGCTCCTTGGAATGTCCAGTAGCACCTGATGACTAGATCTTAGTTCTCGCTTTCCCTTCTTGACTGTCAACAATTCTGAGAGATATTTTGGAGCACAACTATTTAGGCATCGGAACACCAGCAGCAGGATATTAAATTTAACACGTGACTCCATGGTTAGCCAATGTAACTATTTGAACAATGGTGTGACGTGATCATACTTCTTGGCACACATCACCAAGCGAGCTGACCAATTTTGCACCTTCTGGAGAGTCCGCAACTGCTTCTTTGGCAGACCATACCGCAGAGAATTTCCCATATCAAGCCGACTGGTAACAAAAGCATGTACAATCTGCTCTGTTGCACAATGGTTCAAGTAACGTCTGATCTTGGCGATGTTACATAAATGGAAAATAGCAGATCGGCAGATTTTGTTGATATGTGATTCCATGATCATTTTACAATCAAGTTGTACACCAAGGTTACGAACTTCTGATGATGGATTGACTAGTACGCCACCAATATGTAGGCCATCAAACCGGATCTTTTTTCTCTGCTGAACAGAACCAAATAGGATCACCTCGGTCTTTTTATCATTTAGCTTGAAGAAGTTGGAGCCCATCCATTTCCTAATCTCAGCAGTGCATGCTTCTAACCGTTTTACGGCGGACAGAAACTTGGTCTGGCAAGGCTTGACAGAAACGTAGATTTGTATATCATCTGAATAGAAATGATGACATAATCCGTGTCTTCGTATTATTTCAGCAACTGGGGCAACATAGATGGAAAACAGCTGTGGTCCAAGCACCGAACCTTGTGGGACGCCACATATTAGAGGAAGGTCATCTGATGAAACATCACCAATGCAGACGGCCTGGGTTCTGTTCCTTAGATATGATGTGAACCAAGACAATGCTTGATCTCTTACCCCAATATCATGTGACAATCTATGAAGAAGCAGTGAGTGATCTACTGTGTCAAAAGCAGCCGGTAAGTCTAGTAAAACTAGAATAACACGTTCTTGATTATCTATTGATGTCAAAACGTCATTCTGAACACGTAGAAGCGCTGTCTCCACACTGTGGTTAGCTTTGTATGCTGATTGGTAAGTTTCATGCAGGTTGTGATTGACATATACTTAGAGAGTCTAACTGCAACAACACGCTCAATAAGCTTCGAAACAAAGGATAAATTTGAAACCGGTACATGTGCTTTCTTTAAATTCTGTGGTACTGTGGATGTGATAAGTGAAAGATTAACGAATTTCATTAGCACTAGAACTATTACAGGAGCGCAATCCCTTAAAAGCAAAGTTGGAATAGGATCTAGCTCAAAAGACTTTATCGGGGATGCCTTGATCAATTTCTCGATCTCCTCATCTGTGGTTGGTTCAAGAATAGACAGTTGACAGCTTAAAGGAGCCCTTGTACTAAATGTATGCGCATCTTGGAGAACAGATTGAGAAAATCCTGATCGAATTTTAGTGATCTTTTCATTAAAAAACTCTGAGAAACGTTCAGCAAGAATACTGGTTGATTTACAGGTAGGTAAGGGTGTCTTATTTCCTCTATGCAGTAACGTGTTTACAATTTTGAATAATTGCTTCTGGTCGCCTACAGCATTATTTACTAGAGCTGAGTGATATTCCAACTTTGCAGTATGAATATGTGATCATACACATTGGCATTGATGTGTGTAAGCATGCCAATCAGTTTCAAGACCTGTCTTACGCCATTTCCTCTCCAGCTGCCTTCTTACTTTTTTCTGTTTTCGTATCTCATCAGTATACCATGGAGTTTGCGGTCGAACAGTCACCAGACGTGACTTAGTTGGAGCAAGTTTATCAATGATTGAACGCAATGTAGAGTTGTACATACATATAGCATCATCAATGTCACATGGAAGAGATACAGTCAGTGTTAGTGGTAGTAACTCGCTGACAACAGAGTCAGCACAACAAAGCAGATAGGCACACAACAGCCTACACAGCCTATGCTACAGAACAATAACAGCTATACTGTATATACTGGTGAAATAAGTGTAATAAGCGTATAAATGCGATCAACACTGTGCTGCCAGAAGCCATTTTCCAAAATGAATACTTTTTGAACAATCCAGAGCAAACTTATAGCATAGATTACGCCTTCTATCAGATAAAGTGTCTAAAGAAAGATCCTTGAGTGCTTGGTCATAACATTATGTAGTCATTACACAGTATTATTAGAGTCTATCATATCACTTTGTTTCTTAGTGAGACTAGAATGCCATACTGGGACATCATATTCAACACCTGATCTTATGTAACTCTTAAATACATCTAACAGATCATATTTCGGAAGATTGAACTTTCTTAATCTACACAATATATGCAGACGTCTGCTGGCTTTGGATACAACTTATTTAACATTACGATCCCATTTGAGGGTATCCATAAACCTAGTAACTTAGTTTCATTAACGATTTCAATTGTAGCACTTCCAATCAAAAGGGGTTCATGTTCATATTGATTTCTTTGGAAGTTAAAATACATAGTTTTACATTTAGTTGGGTTAAGTTTTAGTTTGTTTTCATTAGAACATACATTCAGTAAAGCAACATCATTCTGAATTGAGGAAATTTCATCGTTTTTTACTACCTGCCCTATGCACAAATCATCTACATATTTCCAAGTTTTACATGGCGAGTCTTGCATGGCATCATTAATTAGAGCAAGAAAAATCATAGGCCCAAGGAGCGTGGCAGTTGAGGGACGCCACATGTTAGATTAACACTCAATGTGGATTTATAGCGTACTTGTTGGGTTCTGTTTGACAACAAGCTAATTATCCACGGTACAATTTCAGGTCTACAGCCAAGTGTTACTTATGTAAAAACTGCTATTGTGTGGTCAACACAATTGAATGCTTTACTAAAGTCAATTAAAACTAACTAACCAACAGATTCGGGAATGTTACTACCGTCATATAACACATTTAAAAGATCAACCAAATTATGGGTTGTTATCAAGATTTTTTTCGATATCTTTTAAGAGCCACTTTTTAATGAAGGCCTCAGCTACCTTAGCTTGGATACATGTAAGCGAGATTGGTCGAAATTTATCAACCATTTTCTTTGGGGACCGGAGTAACAATAGCATCGTTCCACATAGTTGGAACATGACCCTCACTGAGGGAGGCATTTAAGATAGTAGTCATAGGGATGCTTAGTTTGCATGAAAAATCTCTTTAATCTGTTAGGCACATTATCATGGCCCGGGGACTTATTTACTTTAACTTTTCTTAATTGGTTTTACATTTCCCATTAATACGGAGGAAGCTTACATAAATCAATACTAAGTCTGCTTTGGGAAGTTATAGCGAAATAGTTGTTTACAAAATTACTTATACCAGGATAGTCATTCTGCGGAATATCCTCTACACTAATAAGCGGTTGGGGTTTAGTTTTATTTTCTATATTTATTATTTCAAATAAGTTATTTATTAATACCCTAAAAAAATAATTATATATTACTAGATGAACGCTCCCTACGCTCGCGTACCATCTAGGTCGTGCCCACATATGGTTCTCGAATACACAATAATTTCAGCAAAAAAAAACGACAATTCAAATGTACATACCGCAGGATTCTTATTACTTAATACAGAAACAAAGAGGAAACATTTTTAAATATATTCTTTATCCACTCAGTAACGAAATATTTGTTCATGTTTTATAGGTATATTCATTATTTACCAAAAATTCAGTAAAACATTTGCCATTTAAAACTTTGTGTTAAAACTGCCACTGTCATAGTCGATAGTAAAGTACATGTATGATACACCACTACGACTTTTATATGTTTTGTAATTATTAATTAATACAAACGTTGAGAAGGAACTGTCAGTAATAAAGTTTATTTGTATATTATGTGTTTAACAGTACCCACACTAACAGTAATACATTTATTTGTATATATCTAACAGAAATTTGCGATTCAAATGTCGACCAAAAATTTTATTCATTTGTCATTTCCTTTTCTGTCTAATTTAAATGTTTGAATGTGACCTTTTTGATAATGTAAATGTGAGCACAGAATATTTTAACGAAGATAACTTAATTTCTTCACTTGAACATTCTAATTTATCATCAAACTTTTCTATTTTTGGACTAAACTGTCGTAGTGTTGTTAATAAGTTTGACTTAATCTCAAACTATTTAGACTCACTCGTACATGCCTTCTCCGTCATTGCCTTCAGTGAAACCTGGTTAACCGAAAAAGATAATATTAATCTATACCAGTTACCAGCTACAGTTTGATTCACAATGATAGGAAAAATATAACGTACTGAGTAAAACACAGTATGGATTTAGACAACACCATTCAACTAGTCATGCTTTAATACAATCGATTGAAAAAATCACAAACGCTATTGAGAATAAAGAGTTCACACTAGGAGTTTTCCTTGATTTATCAAAAGCGTTTGATACAATCGATCATGATATATTATTAGATAAGTTAAGATTTTATGGTATAAAAGGAGTTCCGCTAAACTGGTTCTCAAACTATCTTAAAAAAAGACTACAATACACATTTATTGTTAATACTGCATCTAGTAAAATGACAGTAAACACTCAGGGATCCATATTGGGTCCATTATTATTTCTTATATTCATTAATGATATTAGTCTAGCATGTAACCATGTAGACATGATTATGTATGCAGATGACACAAATGTGTTTTATAGTCACAATGATATTACTCAAGCTTTTGATACAATGAACCAGGAGTTATCTATACTTTCGGACTGGTTTATTGCTAACAAATTAACGCTAAATGTAAACAAATCAAAATATGTTATATTTAAGGCTAGAAATAAGTCAGCTGACACTACCTCACTAGAATTGAGGATGGGAAATGAATGTATAGTAAAAGCTACTGAAGTTAAATTTCTAGGCTTATTTCTGGATGAAACTTTATCGTTTAATTTTCATGTAAATGAGGTAGCAAACAGTATTTCTAGAATAATTGGTGTCTTAAACAAAGTGAAGTCTATGTTATCAAGTAAAATCTTGTTAACGGCATACAATGCACTTATATTACCTAGAATAACGTATGCTATCACAGTATGGGGTGCTACTTCTGCTACAAACTTAAACCGTATACATATTCTCCAGAAAAAAGCACTTAGAAATATTTGTCATGTTCATTTTATGCATCCTTCTCATCCACTTTTTATTTCAACCCAAACATTAAATATTTTTGACCTTTATACGAAACACACTGCTATATTTATGTATCAATATAAACATAATCTATTACCTGAATCATTTAATAACTTATTTAGTACATCTGCCTCATTCCATAATTACTCAACTAGAAACAGGTCAAACTACTGTCCACAACTAAAACGCACCAAAGTCGGACAGCAATGTATTTCCTACCAAGGAACACATATTTGGAACAATTTAACAGACTATATAAAACAATCCCCCACTTTAAGTTTGTTTAAACAGAGATTAAAGCAATATTATAACAATAGAAATATTTAAGTTAAGTAAATCACATTATGTTATTTTGGTTTGTTCTTTTTGTTTGTACTAATTGTTTGATCTTTTTGTTAGGGTTACATGCTTAAAAAGCACTTGTGCTTATTTTGTATCCCATTCCATTATCTTATTATTTGTATTGTATTTGTATATGTTTTTATTTTGATTATGGAATAAAAATGTCGATGAATTGAATTGAAAAAAATGGTTAATATACGTATTTACAGTATTGTCAAACTATTGCAATACTATATCTATATGCAGACAACACTACCATTATACTTGATGGGTCTGAAGCATCACTGCATGCAACACTCGATACACTGGATACATACGAGAGTATTTCCGGTTTAAGAATAAATGAAGAAAAAACAAAAGTTGTATGGATAGGTAGTAAGAGAGGTAGCAATGTAAGGTTAAAAACAAGAAAAAAGATAAACTGGATAGGTAATGCCATATTTTCAATTTTAGGTATTGACTTTTCATTAGATGCAGTTCAAATGATTAATGTAAACTATGAAAGAGTGTTTCTAACGATAGAGCGTATGATAAACCAATGGTCTAAAAGAAACTTGACAGTAATTGGTAAAATAAATATTATAAAATCACTCTTGTTACCAAAACTCATTCATATGATCATGTCCTTACCGAACCCATCAAATGAATACGTAGTACGTCTTAATAATTTATTTTTTCGTTTTATTTGGCAAAACAAACCTGATAAAATAAACCGGCATCAGATGAAAAGTGATTACTTACATGGTAGATTAAGAATGGTAGATTTAAATTTTTTTTATGTCATTAAAAATAACTTGGTTGCGTAGAATTTTCAACAATAAATCCGAAGACAACCCAATATTTAGGCTATTTAAGTACATAACAAATTTGTCTAACTCTATGCAACTTGAAACGAATTGTAAACGTCTGTCCAGCATTAGAGATAATATTAAAATTCTCTTCTTGAAAGAGGTAATAGATGCATGGAGTAATTTTATTTCTATTCATTATCCAAAGTCTGTTGACGAGCTATTACGAATGCAAATTTGGAATAATGAAGTAATAAGAATAGGTAACGAATGTATAAGATATGGAAATTGGGAAAAAGCAGGTATTTTGTTTGTTAATGATTTGTTTAACAGCAATGGGCAATTTATGAATAAAAAAGAAGTCGAAGATACCTATGGTATTAAGATAAATTATATAAAATTAATAGGATTAAAAAGGCTTCTTAGGGAAAAATTTAACAATTTAAAGATATGTGAAATTAAAAAAACAGTTTTGCCAGATATTCCATTTCATATAAAATTACTCTTTCAACAAAGAAAGGGATGTCGTATTTTTTATGATGTTTTAAATAACTCAATGTTTAAATCATGGAAAGCACAAAAGAAATGGGCAGAAAATAAATTTGTATTCAATAACGAACAATGGAAAACAATCTACCTAGCTCCACATACGTGTACAATGAATATTGTTTTAATATATTTTCAATATAAAATTGTAAATAGAATAATTGCAACAAATGAACAATTATTTAAAATGAATATAAAAGAAACTTCAATGTGCTCATTTGGAGATGGTAAAATTGAAACCATTCAGCACTTGTTCTGTAATTGTCCAATAGTAAAAAGGATATGGAACCTCCTCCAGGAAAAAATTGCAGAAAAAACTGGAGTGCAATTTATTTTTAGTAAAGAGAGCATAATTTTCGGATACCAAGAAGCGCATCAGTTTTTTAATTTAAAAGCCATTAATGCAATTATTCTAATTGTAAAATCATTTATTTATAAATGTAAACTAGTTAAATGTAAGCCAACTATCAAAATGGCTATGAACGAGTTAAAACGGTTTTATGAAACAGAAAAATTTATTTATCATCAGAATTTTGAGGACAGTATTTTTAATAGAAAATGGATAAAATTAGAAGAATTTATAAATCAAAAATGAAATGGTTAGAGAGTAGAATAATTTTTATGAACCTTTATTTAATTTGTTAGATGGATATCTTTGTTGTTTTTGTTTGTTGCTTTTAATTTTAATTTTTTATTTGATTATGTTTTTCCTTTGTAATGTATTATATGATGAAATAAAAAAAAAAAAAAAAAAAAAAAAATACTATATCTATAGGTTTTAAGTTTATTCGCCAAGGGCCCAGTGACCTACGTGTGTGAAACCAAATAATTAAACTGGGAGAGATTAGAATGTTCCATTCATGGAAATCAATGCATTTGTATAAACGTAAATTAAATTTAAAAAAATTCCATTTTTAAAGAAAATCGGCCTGTATTCAACACTATAATGCTGTACTCGAGCTGTTCAACCGGTTTTCAGCTATGCATCCTCGTATTATTGTGTGCGGGTATTTATCATGATGGACATCCATTATACAATATATATACCACGATCAGAAAACACCCCTATTTGTGGCAATTCGTTTTAATTGTCAATAACTAAATATCTAACATAACCTAATTAGTTTTATGCTTTGCATTAGCTGTTAAAAATCAGTATCGACAGTATGTACCAACTTTATATACCTTCGTGTAAAAATTCCAGAAGTTACGCGCGAGTTACCGAATTTTGCCCTTACGTAAATTTATATATAGAATCAATACTTTCAAGCATAAATTGCAGATTGATAAACTCAAATTGTCTCTAAAATGATAAAATATTTTAACGTAACATGCAATCATCTTGTTAGGGGTTTACATCCAAGAACATTTGCAATGCACCAGTTATCATAATTATATAGCTAAATTTATTGGTATTATGAACCGAATTAAACGTATTTTCTAGAATATATTTTACTTTCTTATTACAATACACTCCCGTATTTCTAATATTGTAATATTATTAAGAAAATCTTCCGCCAAGTAGCTTGAAAAAAGGACAAATAATATAATATGAGCAATATGCATACTGAGTTACTGCAAGTTTAAATTGATTTTCTCCTGATAATTTTCATTAGCTATTCATTTTTTAATGTATTTAAGGATGTTATTTGTTATTTAAAGTTGAAAAAATAATTGTGGAAAGAATTAACAATAACAATTAAAACACAACGAACACAACATATAAGTGTACTTACATAGTGTCTTAGAATAGGTCACAAATACTTCAGCCCAAAATGTTATATGGCAATACGACTGATATGTTGAGGAACTGACAACGATACTTAGCGTGTTACTTGTAGATATAATTATTTGTGATGAATGTATATAATAATAAGAGATACATGCAATCACTTCTCCGTCTTCATTGTAAATAGTCACATAATCGTTGGGGGAAAAAAATACCATATCGTGGAATACAACAGCTAGCAAGTTATCGACGTCTGTAGTAAATGTCCATTTTTGTTGCACATTTCTTCCATAGTAATTTGGATATCCAAGCGATGAAAAAGTTTTCGTTTCATTACCAATGAAAAATGTTTCAGGGTTCGGTTGTACAGAATCTGCCAAAAAAAGATATTTGAAGCATTGATTAATTAAAATGAAAATTACTTCAGCGTATTTCAATCGTAATGATACATCATTTTCGATATGCACTGATGCATAAATACCGGCATATAACCGTTAATTACACTTGATTAGGAATGACTAGGCCTCTGTCGAATTGAAGACTGTCTGACTGACTGTTAAAATGCTGACGTCTGATTTGATACCTTGTTGTCTTGTTAGTATGTCTTCATTCCACCTACAGAAGATAAAAGTCTGTCAAAACTGCTCGTTCGTGCGTGACGGCGTACAGAATCGGATTGATGCACGAGTTAAACCATGGTAATAGTTTACGTACTCCCAAACAAAATTACTAATCATATACTGTACGGCGACCAACAGATTACGAAAACGGTTACCGGCTAACATAACGGCTGCTTTTCGCGTTTGTCACAATCCTCAACGTAGTCAATAGTGGTCTTACCAGTAATCACCTCCCAGAAGAAAATGCTTACTCCGTAAAACGGAACGTGTTGTATCTCATATTGTTCTTCACCATCCAATACCGATCTAAGCTGAGCAGGATGATGTACAGATAAAACTGCACAGGCAGTGAAATCGAAAAATAAATAGGTTTTACAGCGTGTTACAGAAAAGGGCACCCGGGTAGAAGGATTATATACACTACCAGGAATTAAAGAGACCTTAGTTAGTTATATATTTTTTTAACGTTAGGTTTTAACTCTAGGGAGAGGAAATGGATATTTACGTCTAAGGTTGTACTGATTCTCCCTAGGTTTAAGAAGCGAAAGATGATGAAGCCTATGAGACGATAATTTTAATTTTTGAAAATAATCCGTGCATTGCCGGGTGCGCCTTTCTGACAGGAGTGGGATGTTCAGAAATGTTCTAGCACAATCATAGCTGACCCCAGGCAAAATAGTCCCCAAAGCTCTACGTTGAATTCACTCCAATTGCTTACTCTGAGATCCGTTAACACAGGTTACCCAAACTGGAACCGCGTATTCTAAAACGGGGCGGATAAAAATGCGTACTAACCGCATAAGACAAACTCCAGATCTACGTAGTCGTTTAAGAAAATACAGTCTGGTATTACATTTACAAACCATAGAATCCACATGGGTTTGCCAAGACAAGTCATTGGAAATATTCAAACCTAAAAGATTATATGAGTTAACATTATTAATAGTAGTTTCATTGATGATGAGGGGATCAACATTGGATTTAATAGATCTACAGCTTATAAGCATTCCAACTGTTTTATTCGAATTTATAACCATATGATTTTCAAGAGTCCATTCAACAGCATGGTCAAGGGTGGACTGGATCCCACTAGACCCACCCCCGCCAATGCACTCATACACCTAAGTATCGACCATATTTTATGCACGAAAGACAATGAAAAGTATAGGCCACAACCAAGACCTTTGGGGAACATCTCTGTTAAGGGAAACTCAATTTTAAAAAAAACAGACCCAAGCTTAATACGTTTTTTTCTCTTGCAAAGAAAGGATGCCACCCATAAAATTCAAAATTCCTCTACTTCAAGATTCCTTAATTTATTTAATAAAACTTTAAAACCAAATAATAAGCTTTTTCAAAGTAGAGTAGAAGCTAACCTCCTCACGGATATCCGTCGCTCTATAGCAGTTGTGAAAAAATTCAACCAGGAGCGTCAACTGTCGATAACTCTTTGGAGAAACCAAATTGGTGGAGGTTAAGCTTATCTTTAACCTGAGACCAAATTATCTCACCAACAACCCTTTCCAAAATTTTTACGGAACATGAAGTGAGAGAGATTCCAATTACTATTGATTTAAATTCTCCATTAATTTGTACTGAGATTTTGACTAATGAGGTGCAGTGTCACATTAAAGGCCTAACTTTGCAATAAACGCTTTTCGAAACAAAAACAAAACAATCAAACAAGCAACCTTCAAAATAAAAATCATTAACGTTATATTTTAATACATATAAGTGAATACCTACCTTTTCCAAGATACACATTTACATCAGCTATAAACCCCCTTTCCACTATAGAGCCATCTGTACAGAAAATAATAGATATTGTGTTGCTTGTAGATATAGTTATTGGTGGTGTATTTCTACCAGAGAAAGCGCCAGTAATTTCTCCGTCACTATAAATAGTCAAGTAATCGAAGCAGAGCTCAAGTTCAAAATCGTGGAATTCAACAGTGAGCAAGCTACCGACATATGTAGTAAATGTCCAGTTTTTCTGCACATTGTTTCCATAGGAGCATGGATATCCAGGCGATGTAATATTTTTTGTTTCATTACCAATGAGAAATGTTGTAAAGTTCGATTGTACAGAATCTACCGAAAAATGAAGATATTCGTATTAATTGGATATCCCGGTGATGACATTATGTTGGGTATCATTACCACAGATAATTATTTAAAAAACATACTTACTGTATTACTTCATGTTTACTTATTCACACATGGTGCATTCAGTGTATAAGTATATATACAATACTTGCAATTAAATGTAGATAAATGGTTTAAAATGACGGCGATACTGCATCGCGGCAAGGTACACGCCACTCGTTAAAGTATTGTAACCATCAATACATAGCATATTATATTATAACACATTAATTATTTTGGTCAACAGTTTGCAATAAAAAAAATATTATGAACGTATTGATTGGATAAATGAAGACGATACTGATATAAAATCTGGTTAAATGTACATGAATAAAAATAATTGCATGTGAACACAATAACAACAAATACAGAATTTGGGAAAATATGATTACAACCAAAGATACTTTTTCTTCAGTAGAAAGTGAAAAACTGCAAACAAAGTTGGAAGGTAAGGGGGATACTTTTAAATGTAGTACGAAAATAAAAATATGAAGTAGAATAGGCCTAAAAACACCAAAAATTATTTTAAAAAGCCCACAAGAAAACCACAAACTCAAGTTATATTTATTATATTTAGTCATTTTTTAACACACTATTTTTGAAAGAACTCTAATTACAACTTTCAAAAGAATATATATTTTACTGTTCTTAACTCATTGATAAGAAAGTTAGGGAAAGGAAAACAGTTACACACAAAAAAAACCCCAAAATTATGATATAGAGGGGAAACTATAGAAATTAATAATTACTCAAATGTATGATCAATAAATGGTTTGCCGCACCTAGCCTTTAACGACTTGGAAACTCAACGCAATTCGCCGCAACCCAACGTCGACTGCTGGAAATCAGAACTAAAATAATTGTATAGTCTTAATTTTTTCAGAAACACAAGCAGCGTCCTACAGTATGGGAAAACATGTTCATAGCTGCGAAGTCAATGTACAAAATATACTATCAGAATATATAAAGCAGCGTTTTAAGAATTATGTTTAATTTTTAAGTCTAAAAAATAAGACATGATAGTTTCAGCATGGAGGTATAAAAATAGATTTATACCTCCATGGTTCCAGCATCACTAGCATTGTAGGCTACTTACCACACGAGTCTGATTGACAAACTGCAATTACTGCAGCTGCTAAATATGCTAGACCGAATGCAGTACGCATTCTGTGGCGCTCCGGAGAGGATAGGTGGTACGTTCATTAACGTATTGCGAGAGTAATGAATTTTCTATAAAACAGTAATCGTTAAAGTAGTTCAAATCGGTATCTGAGTGCGACACCTATTGGTCAAACTCCACCAAGAAAAAAATAAATTTTTGATTTTATCGACGCTAAAATAAATATGTATATGTAAACCAGTTTTTATGGAGAGTGAACAACTGTATGTTGTTTCTTTGAATGCAAACAATATTAAACTTGTACACGTTTGCTTTACAGATATTAGCTTGCTTAAAAACATAATGAACTTTATGATATAAACAATCTATCTATCTCCTTTAAAAGATATCTTCGTTTTTTTTTAATTATAAAATATAAACCCAGAATCTTTTTCTAAGCTATGGGCCTACTGTACTAATTTATTTATATTTCGAATGTTTTAATGTTGTAGTTCGATGCAATTAATGTACATTGTAGAATAGTCTCTGCTTTTTTTTTGAATATACAGCAGTAGCTGCTGAATCTTATTGGCCTGTAATTTAGTATTCCCATCAACAAACACATTTGCTTCATAGGGGCCTCCAACGCTGGGTAATTGCATTTAAGGCTGCTTATACTCTGGGACCCCTTTAGCATGGGCTTTCTGTAAATAGCCAGTGTGTGCAAGTTAGAGTTTAATACATTTCTTGCTGGTATTCAATATAAACACAATGTAAAATATTATTATACACAGAATGAATTATGTAAGATAAATAGGATAATATTCACAAGTTAAAAAATGACAAGATGTTATATTTATCGGTCTGATCACAGTTTATAGAGTTAATAACGTTTCCATGATCAAACTCAATTAATTTACAATTAGCTTTGTAAGACATTTTGTTCAACTATATCCCACTTGGCACGGTGACAGATTGTCTGAAACTGAGGGCGGTATATTCGTAAATCTCTATGTGTATGGTTGATACGTAATTCGTTGTCATATTTATCGGTCTGAACACAGTTTATAGAGTCAATATCGTTTTCATGAATTTGTAAATCAATATTTATTTGTTTGTCATAGAAAAGGAAGTATAGTAATCACGTATCGTATATTTGTAGAACAATCAGTTATACACATCTGCAACGGAAACATCTACTTTTTGTAGCCTATAACTTAATGATTCGGAAAAAATATTTGAATGCTTCTTTTAACCCCGACAATGCACCGTAAAGGTTTGTATTATTCTTTCCAATTTGAAATGTAATAACTCAAAGCATATTTATATGTATTGATATGACAATTTAATAAGTCTCTCTGTCTTAATAAACTAAAATTCTGGTAAAATGTCTAAGCATAAAAAAAACCCAGAATTTTCCTCTAACCTAAGTTGAATTTATTTTTTATGTTTCACATGCTCTTTTATTGCTATTGTGACCCCGACATGACTAGGAATGTTATATGTCTCACGCGAAGCAATATTAGCCTTTGACCTATTGGTAAGTTACCGGTATTTGGTGTATGTTTACTGTATAAATAGGCATCAAAGTGTCACTTGAATGTTGTTTAAAGAACATACATTTTTAAAGATGTATTGTCCCCCTGAAAAAATAATTCTTAAACAATTTTTTGTTGAATATTCCATTTTAATTTAACATAATAGTTATCCACTTTGACCAAAAATTGGATCGAAAAAAAATGTATTTACCTGAAAAAAATGCAATTTAAAGCAAAAAATGGTCAAATTGGCTGCCAGCCAAAGGATTTTTTGTTGAATTTAACCATTTTTCACGGTTTTTTTTCTACGGAAGTGATTCACTTTATTAAAACTACAAAATAACGTATTCAAAGTCTGATTTAATTAATCTTCATTTTTCATGTTTTTGGGGACAATAGGCCTACATCTTTAATTTGTTGTGATGGTTTTTAAATTGATACTACTATATTTGTCTTTAGCCTAAGTTCCAAATTATAAAACATCGCATGATGTTCAATCAGGTTGGTAAGTATCCTGACAAATACAGACATTTTGGTGAAATACGTCAAATTGAGGGCGCTATGCTTACCCAAATACGGAAATCATGAAAAATTTGGCAATTTGAGGGCGCTATGTTTTGCCAAAATACTTGTCAGAATAATTATCCTGGTTTTGTCGCCATATTTCTTAAGGCAATACAAGAACTCCACTATACCGCTTGATATAAAATATGAAGCGCCTAAAAGCATTGTGCATACAATAAGCGGTATTAAGATATTATATAAGAATATTATTATAGGCCTACCACCTTTCTTAAGTTATCAGTGTGTAACTTCAAAGAGTGACAGCAATATTAAATAGCGCACCGTAAGTTTGTCTCTGCATTTTGCCAAGTAGTTATCTTGTTTTCTGGGCACTTTATATATTTTATAGGAATCACCTTTATATCGATGGCACACATCAATATTAATGATGCATTGTACGTTTTACAAAAAAAAATATAAATAATTATATCCTTTTTTTTCATCTGTTTGTTTTTGATTATTTTTTGTTGCTATCAATACCGTCTACTACAAGAATGATATAAAACACACAAGCATTACGTTTCTTCGAAATCAAATTTAATCATTATTCTTACTGGTGGTATTCTACATAGATACTTAACTTAATTTATTATAAAATTATCCGGTGTGTATTTAAGGTAAATTAATTTACATAACTTAATGTCCGTAAGGTCAATGATACACCGTTTAGAAATGTTTTACCCAGCAACACGCAGATCAGCCGCGGCTAAAAAGAATTGTTCGCGCGAATTGAAAGCGTCAGCTTATACGCATGCGTAATCATATTTTCATACCTTCCATTTTAGTTCCTTGAGTTTTTCACTTCAGCGAAATTAGTATAGTTTATAATAGTCAGCGAATAGTTTATACTTTTTGCGAAGCAAAAAAATGAGCAACCAATCAGAGCTTATGCGAATCAAAATGCCCAGCTGACTTCAATCTTCAATCTCTGTTTACACTATCAAACTTTATGTGAAAAAAAATGTATGGACACGATGACATTATATCATATTTGGGCATATCACATGGGTTTGCCGTTTGAAAAAATAGTTCGATAGTGTAGACTATAGAATGGCTGCGACACAAAATCGCAGCCATTCGCTCCATTGTATCGTTTTTTTCCCTCTGCGAAAACATTGAATTCACATAAAACAAATAACGTGCCTATAAGAAAACAGTATAACTGGTCACGTGTTTCATGAATATAATATTAATCGGTGCTTGTGCATTATGAGTGTGTATATGTACGTACAACATACTTACTTTACACGTGTTTACTATACAAAGTTTATATTTTAGTGCAATGGTCATTATATTAGATTCATCACTGTTTAAAGGATAATTCCTGGTTTAAAATTGCTATTGTTTGTTATAATATATAAGCATTTGGGATAACAATGATGATAAGCTAACTTATGTTCCGACAGCGTCTGTAAAAAATACGTAATTACAATGTATTCAATGCAGTTGACGGTATAACGTTTGTTTGTAAGGTACTCAACTGTAACAAATAT
The DNA here is from genome assembly GCF_964355755.1 of Antedon mediterranea. NCBI lineage: Eukaryota > Metazoa > Echinodermata > Crinoidea > Comatulida > Antedonidae > Antedon > Antedon mediterranea. The sequence continues at coordinate 33,452,098 of NC_092672.1, forward strand.
CTACCGTTAGTGGCACCATACTCGGCAAACAAATGCGTACTTAAATTAACGTAATCTAAATTCATTTTAACTGATTTAAGGCCACTGTTCATTTTATATTTGAGGGTGGCATGGTCTGTGTTCGTTTGCATGACATACTGTAAGCCTGCTGAGACCTAATTTTCTAAAAAAGTCGTTGAATGGCTGTTCACAGTCACCACAGAATACTCGACCCACCAAACAACGACTCGTAATTATTATTTGTATTAAATGTTTTCGTCACTAGTTTCAAATGCTGGATTTTGAACGTCACAGGTACTAACGTTATTTCGTTGAGCTGTCCTGGTCGTCGATAACGTTGGCATGGTTAGTGCACTGTTGCTGCTGTCGTTAGTTGCTCTATGTAAACGATGTTGCGGTGAATAAGTTGTGTAACGTTTCTTTAAATCTTTAAATTCTTTCTGTCTGAACGTGAACAAGTAGAATATTGCGACTCCCTGGAAAGAGTTAAACATGCAGAACAATATTACAAACACGTGATCAGCTTTGCTCTCAAAAGACATAAATCCAAAAACCCATGTCAGGCCTAAGAGCAAAGATATAGCGATGGCGTTGAAGACCCGTTTCTTTTTCTCTTCTAGAGTTGAATCTTTTTTCAGCATTGCGTTAGATCGCGAGCAGTATAAACTTTTCAGAACCAATACAAATATAATAGCGTTAAACACGATGGCGATTGCGATTGGAATAAGAACAGCGTAGATAAAGATATCGAATTCCATTGTGTTGAGATAGCAACTGTAATACAAAATAAATATAAATATTTGCTAGTATCCATAAGAAAAAGAGCATAGGAAAATTAGACTAATTGTCACAAAAATGCCAATTGTCAGATAAAGATCAATTGTCAAATAAAGACCAATTGTCACATAGCGACCAATATTTTTATACAGAAAAATTGTCACATAAAGACCAATTGACATTGTAATGATTTTTACCTAATTTTTGAGTGATTAAGATACGAAATGATGAAAAATTGAATAAGAAACAATATATTACTGTACTTACAAGTCTTTGTTTTCATAGAACGATACATCTATGGTTAGTAGAACTATCGGCGGTATGCACGGGAGCCCTAAACAAGATAAACGACAAATGTATTAAACATATAATATATCATATGGGCGGCTGTTGGGGCCAAACTAACAAATGCCAGTAAATGATTGTCCTATACACGATACAAAAAGGGCAAGCGTAAATGAAGAAAGGACAAGCTCAAACGCGGAAAGGACAAGAGAAAATGCGGAAAGGACAAACGCGAAAAGGACAAATGTAAACGCGCACGGAAAGGACAAACGCGGAAAAGACCAACTCAAACGCCGAAAGGACAAACGCGAAAAGGACAAATGTAAACGCGCACGGAAAGGACAAACGCGGAAAAGACCAACTCAAACGCCGAAAGGACAAACGCGAAAAGGACAAATGCAAACGCGCGCGGAAATGACAAACGCGGAAAAGACCAACTCAAACGCCGAAAGGACAAACGCGAAAAGGACAAATGCAAACGCGCGCGGAAATGACAAACGCGGAAAAGACCAACTCAAACGCGGAAAGGACAAACGCGAAAAGGACAAATGCAAACGCGCACGGAAAGGACAAACGCGGAAAAGACCAACTCAAACGCCGAAAGGACAAACGCGAAAAGGACAAATGCAAACGCGCACGGAAAGGACAAACGCGGAAAAGACCAACTCAAACGCCGAAAGGACAAACGCGAAAAGGACAAATGCAAACGCGCACGGAAAGGACAAACGCGGAAAAGACCAACTCAAACGCCGAAAGGACAAACGCGAAAAGGACAAATGCAAACGCGCACGGAAAGGACAAACGCGGAAGACCAACTCAAACGCCGAAAGGAGCAATGCACACCCGAAAAGGACCAACTGAAGCGCGGAAAGGACAAACGTCGTAAACGTGCAACAAATCACAACGAAATGACAAATCAGTCAATCTTATAATTCCTTATTTTTAATTGTCACTGACCAAATCTCTAAAGGCAGGCATACACAGTCATACATTTGTCTGTCATACACATCATACAATGTATGATCAGACAAAATCTGATCGTGTATGCCTAAATCAGACTTTGTCTGATTGCCATTTTATGTGTCTGTCAGTGTCTGATGAGAGTAGAACAATGCTCTACTCATAATACATGTATTATGAATGTCTGAAGACAATATTCACTATTGACCAATCAGAGCACAGGGATTTTGACAGACTATTATTTATTTTTGCAAGATCAAGATGGTTGAGCGTGAGGATTTTATTGACACTGACAATTTGATTGATCTCTTTGAAGAGAATCCATGTTTATGGGATGTCAAATCCCATGAATATCACAATAAAACTCTCAAGACGGCCACCTACAGTAAAATTGCTGAACGGTTGGAATCAGAAGGTATGTTTAAAGCTAGGCCTAGGCCTAGGTAGGCCTATACTATAGGCCTGGCCCTCTAGGATAGGCCTAGGGCCTAGGTAGGCCTAGCTAGGCTAGAACTAAATTTTAAAGCCTGTCAGAAGTTCTTCAGTCCACTTAAAAGCAAACGAAACCAAAGTGTAAGGCTATCCTAGCCTTGGCCAAAATGCTTATTGTTCTTACCCAATTCAGCCAATATTATTTTTATAAAAAGCAGTAGGGGCCCCTAGTAGGCCTAGGCCTAGGCCTAGTCTCTAGAGCAGAGGCTAGGCCTAGCTTAGTGAGTAAATTATAGGAGAAGTAAAAAACAAATTTAACAAAACAAACTATTATTTTTACTATTTGTATAGGCAATATCTTTATTTTTCTTCTAATGTTTTGCCAAAATATTTATATTGTAATATTTAAAAAAAACTCTAGGCCTAGTACTGTATTACTAAATGCAATTCATACAGTATTTAACAATAAGTCTACATACAATGTAATAATGTATTCATTGCATATTCAGTTTAAAGTATTGAAATCATAAAAAAAATCATTGTTATTTAAGTATAATCATTACTTATTTACAGTATTTGACATCAAAATTGTTTTTAAATTTTAGTGGACCTAATTAAACGAAAATGGAACAATATAAGAAGCCAATACAGACGAGAAAGAATGAAAGAGAGGGTAAGAAAGAGTGGTAGTGGGACAAGTGAGAGATACAAAAGTCGGTGGAGATTTATGGATAGGCTTGTTTTTTTAAACGATAGCCTGTCCTCAAGAAAAACAATTTGTAATATGGAGGTAAGCTATTGAGTAATATATAACAGGATCCGTTTATCTTAAAATTATAGCCTAATGTCGCCACACATATAGCATCTATATCATTTGCCACTGCCATGGTATCTGACCCTCTGAGTTGAAGTAATTGCAGAATCTGTCTCTGACATCTTTGGCATCGTTGCTGTAAAAGTTGCTACCCTGTGGAGCCAAAGGTATCATTTCTCCTGCTTTAGGCTCCTGTCGCCATTGCCCTTCATGCACCTCATGCGTTATCCTGTCCTCCACATCTGTATAGCCATATGGTGTATAAACGTTTCTATTAGCACTTTGACCCCTCAGGAGGTTGTGAAGCGCACAGGCTGCCAGCACAATCTTCTCAACAGATTCTGGTTGTAGATTAACTGGCTTGAGAAAGATTCTGAAACGATTACACAGAATTCCAAAAGCATTCTCCACAATTCTTCGTGCCCTGCTCAAACGATAATTGAATATCCGCTTTTCTTCAGTAAGGCCTCTGGAGCTGTAGGGTTTCATCAGGTACTTCTTTAATGGGAATGCTTCGTCTGCAACCACAACATATGGCATAGATATACCATCTTCAAAGAGAGGTCTGGCTTCAGGGATATTCAGCAGATTTTTATCTAAAGCATCTGAAAGCGTTGAATTTTTGTACACACCCCCATCAGAAACTCTTCCATTGCACCCAACATCAATATAAGAAAACTTATAATCTGCATCTACCAATGCAAGTAAAACAATGCTGAAGCTGTTCTTGTAGTTGAAATAGTAAGAACCACTATTATTCGGCGCAGATACTACAACATGCTTGCCATCCAAAGCCCCAATGCAATTATCAAAATTCCATCGCGTCGCAAACTCATGACTTATCTTTTGCCACTCATCTTCTGTATTTGGGACCTGCAAGATTAATGAAGTAAAACTTTATAGCCATGAATCAAATATTTTAACTCATATAATAATATCTATTTTTTAGACACCACTTGAAGATGCTGATTGTATGCTTGATGACATGGAGGAAGAATCAGCAACAGAAGATAAAGAAAATATAGATATTGCAGAAACATCATTCTCTACAAAGCGACCCCTTAAAAAATCAAAATTAAACAAAAAAAGTGAGGTTGATGAGCAGAAGCTTCTGGAAAAGGCCATCACTTGCTTGGATATGGCTACAAACAAACCGGCTGCAAAAGATGATCCAGATATAAATTATGCAAATTACATTGTAGATGAACTGAAAGCGATTAAAGATCCAAAACTAAAATTAATCACCAAACACAAAATAAATTGCCTTTTGTTTGAAGCTCAAAATGATTCACTTACTATGGACATTTTTTAAATAAATTTTTAATCAATCAATCAATATATATCTCACCTTAAGATACTTGTCTGCTAAAACGTCATAAATAGCCTTGCATGTTTCCGGAACAATTTTACCAATTGTCTGGGCAGGAATTCTGTATGTATACTCCAAACTTTTATATGAATCTCCTATAAGAAAAACAGTTTTACAACCTTTATTAATGACAAAGTTTCAATCCAGTACCAATGTGGGCAACATTTGAGTAATTTTCATGCTTGAGAAAATAAATATTTCTAATGTACAAATTCAATCTTTAATATACTTTAAAACATAATAAATATACTATAAAATTAACTAAAATCTAAAAAAATGTCAGATTATAATGATCCCTGGTGATTATCGACTGGTAATATAATATATTGTAGTTAAGTAGTATTGTATTGGTAAAGATAATTTATATTGTAAATGTAATATATCATAATCAATTGATTAATAAATATTGAGTGCAGTGTTTGCATTGATTGTATTGACTTTTACTAGTCTGTATAGGCCTAGAACTCAAGTAGTAGTACTTACTAGGCCTAGTAATCAATTAGTTAATTTATATAAAGTGATTCAACGAAAAAAATAACTAACCGGTTGCCAAGAATCTTAGAGTAACAGCTAATCTTTCCTTGTGATGAATTGCCTCTCTCATCGTAGTGTTTTGCTTGCTTATCAATGGAGCCACTAAATTTGCAAGCTCATCAAAGGTGGCCTTATCCATGCGCAGGAAGTTTTTAAAATCGTTTTGATTTTCTAAACACAATTCTTTAACTAAAGTATGGTAAGCGCCTAAATGTTGCCTCCTGGCAATCCATGTCCGCACCCATACGTTGCGTTTCCGCCGTCTTTGTTTTCTCTGTTTTCGTAAAATTAAAGAAATTATGAGGCCACAAGCAGCCAGATGTTGACTATTGTCTACCATTTTGTTACTATGCATAGTCATGTATGACAGACAAATGTATGTGTGTGTATGTGACAATGTATGATCAGATTTTGTCTGATCATACATTGTATGATGTGTATGACAGACAAATGTATGACTGTGTATGCCTGCCTTAAGACTTACCCCAAGCAAAGATCAAGGAAAACCACAGCAACTTCGAGGTATTAGCGTTGAAAACTTTCACAAATAACAAGTACATATTGACCGCTTCTACGGATGTCCATGCAACAGACGTCAACAGAAAGTAATGTAACAATACAGCTATTGTTGTACAAGCTACAGTTCCTGGAGTTGCGGTATCAATGCCACATATGAATGTGAGATACAGACAAGTTAGTGAGATGGAAAGGTTTAACAGTATTTTCTGAGGTTGACGTTTGCGAAGAGTTCTGTTGAAAAAAGTATACGAATAGACATTATGAACTAACTTTAAAAAATGTATGTGAATTAAGACTTTCAACTTGTATCATCTGTTACAGACTGAATGTTTCCACGTTATCGTCATTTATCCATGCATTTACAGAAATATGGATGCTTTCACATGGCGCCCGGATTCGGTTCTGCGCCCTGAATCCTGGCATGATGTGAAAGCAGCTTAAGGTTTGTATTGTATATTGTAATGTTGATGAACGGTGTACTGTAACTCACTTTATTGATAGGCTAACAACTATTGTCACCAGTAGGCAAAATATCGATACTCCACAACCTACATACGTCACTATGTTCAAAAACAATTCGAAACCTTTCGACACTTTGTTATGAAACTGAAAAATTAAAAAAACATTTTGAAAAATGAACGTTCTTTTATATATAAAAAAGATAAAACATTTTTCATTTGAGTGTTTTTATAAATTTGATTGGTTGTACAAAGTAATTGAAGAACGGATTAAGAAATACAATAAGAGTGGAACGTACAAATAAAACAGCTAAATTTGTAAGATGTGTACAGTTACATGTAATACTGCCCTCAGTGTCCATATAAACGCGTGTACATCCCTTTTCTGACCAATCACCAAATCCATTAAGAGTTGTGTTCCAAAACACACAAGTAGCATTTTGATTTCCGTAAGCCTGCTGCTCCAATGAAAAATAACAAAATAAATATGTCATAATGTTTTTTGCCAATTGTGACCCAGGTCTTTATGTGAATACAGTTTTTAATTACACCATAGATTTTTAAAAAAACATAATGGTCGATTTTGACGTCTGTTTTCCATTTATTGAATTTATTCGCGCGAACGCAATGTTTCGCAGAGAAGATAATCCGTCGCTTGTCTGCTGAGCATTTCGATTCATATGAGTACTCATGAACGACGTTATGACTTATTTCCTGAGCTCTGATTGTTTGCGGCATTTTTTTCGCTTCGCAAAAAGTAGAAAGAATTCGAACTACCAACTAGAATTCGTCGCAGAAAGAAATTTGGAGGATAGAAAACACGAATACGGATGCGTAAGCTGACGCTTTCGATTCGCGCGAACAAATTCGCCTAGTGGGTGGAGAACAGGAAAATTGTTCACGCGAATCAAATATTGAGGGCTATATGTGGGCAAAGACGAACCAGGCGTAATAAGCGACTTCGATAACTCCAGAAGTGCCATATTTCAAGGTCAATCGGGGCACACAATTCCATCTAGCGAGCCCTCTGGAGGTATCGAAGTGGCTTATTATGTTTTTGAATCGAAAGCGTGAGCGTATACGCATGCGTATTAGCTGGTGCTTTCGCTTACCCTAGTGGAAAACATGTTTAAGTCGCGGATAATAGCATAAATGTAAATTCGTCTAAGTCATCGCTTGTCATTGGTCAGTTACTTTGTTGCCTTACGTCGATTAAAAACTAATCTGTGGCTTATTGAAATGAATATTTAGTTTTCTGAAATGACAGTACCTTAGGAATATTAAAAAAAATTTTAACAGGTTCTTCAAACACAGTTGGAAGGCTGTCGTCATACACAGTTGCCGATAGAATAACACTCGATAATTTGAGATATTGATAACTCGACGACTGGAACAATTTGGAATTGTAATATGATGTAAAACTCACGTTGGACAACGCATTATCTGTTTAAAAATAAATGTGAAGCAGTTTGCAAATTATCACACAATATTATTAATATATTTTTAATTATTATTTAATATAGCATATAGCAATAAGTCTGTAATAGCATGTAACTGTATTACTACTGTTACTATCTTAATGATTACATCAGAGGTAAAAAAGAATATTTTAAAGCGACATCAAAGGAGAGCGGCTTGAACTGTTATGAACACAAATATTTGATTTTATTAAGAGGTGATGGCTAACTTTTGAAGAGAGAAGATATCCCTAACTAGGCTAATTTATAAATGTGTTCACGGCCTTGCGCTAACGAGATTATTAAACGAAATTAGCTGATTGGCGTTATTCATACTCACTCGAAACGTGGAGTAGAACGCCTAAATATAACCATTAGTATACCATTAGTATAAGATGAACTCGTCGTTCAAAATTGCAGGCGCTAAAATATGGAAAAACCTACCAACTGAAATTAAATTTTTTCCAACAATTGCTTCATTCAAAGCTAGATGCAGATCTCATTTCTTTTCAGAAAAATATTTTTTCCCTGATTTTAAATAAATAAATAAATCAATCAATTTAAGCAGTATATAAACGACGGACTATAATTATACAATGGTACAACTGAGTAATGCAATGTAGGCCTACATACCGTTTGTAACCAGATCACGTGGTAATGTGATAGACTGGTGATGACTCCTACAACGACCATCAACACAAACCTCAGTCACTTTCTTATCCTCTTTCACCAGGAATACAACATCGTGTTTAAGATTATCAGAGTCGAAACTTAAAGTCTGCACAGACAGCGTTTCTTCATTTTGGGTATAATTCTGACCATCATTGACTGCTGTACTAATTTGTTGCTCTAAAGACTCAAGGATGAGAGAGGTTGTCTCAGGAGGGAGATCAGTGTCTGATGAATCAGATGAGAGCACTGCATCTACAATACTCACTACTGCACCAGTCACCTGTAAGATAATCATATTCTATTGCCCAGTTCTCAATGCTCTAAAGGCTTTAGATCGAAATATTAAGGTATTTTTTATAGATGCGCTCATTTGGTTAATTTATAGATGGCGATTCGTAAAAAGAGAATATTGATGAGCCACGTGATGTGGCCCGTCACACATATACTCTAGTTTCAAACAAAAATCAAAACAATTTTGAGCAAACAAAAAATCTTTCGGTAGTCGAAGGTTTGCCTAATACTAACAAATACATTTACTTCGAAGAATAACACCGAAAAAACAACAGATATCAATGAAATTAACATACAGTAAATAAGGACATAAACAAAACAAGAAACAACCAGGAGTAGTCTGGGTTCCAGACGGAGTTTTGTCTTAATATTAGTAAAAAGATAAATATTTTGGCACATATGGCGTTTCATACGTATACTACTTGAATTGGATACTCCGTCTGGGGAAACACGCACAAGTCACGTGGTTTGACACCAAGAATTCTTGGTGCATACGATTATCCGGTTGACTAGTTTCAGCTACATGCGATTGGCTACTCACTCGTACACTGTTTTAATATTCATATTTCAGAATTTCAAAGACTCAACAACTAAGATGATGCGCATGCGCTATGTTACGTTTAGACAATGGTTCTAGGACACCTACCCCCTAGACAGTTACCCCCCGGATGTTTACCACCCGGACAACTACCCCCTTAGGACAACTACCCCCCGGACAACTACCCCCCGGACAACTACCCCCTTAGGACAACAACCCCCTTAGGATAACAACCCCCCGGACAACTACCCCCCGGACAACCACCCCCTTAGGACAACTACCCCCTTAGGATAACTACCCCCCGGGTAACTACCCCCCGGTCAACTACCCCCCGGTCAACTACCCCCCCCCCCCCCCCATCCAAAAGTAGACAAATATATAGGACCGGTTTCTGTAAAAATGAAATCATCTGTTTTTAACGGGTGTTTCGAAACTAGAGACCCAAGACCAGAGACCTGAAACGAGACCCAATACGAAAAGGGAGACCTATATTTGGGTCTCCCTTTTCGTATATTAGGGTCTCCCTTTTCGTATAGTGTGGTCTCTCTTTTCGTATAGTGGGGTCTCCCTTTTCTTATAGTGGGTCTCCCTTTTCTTATAGTGGGTCTCCCTTTTCGTATATTTGGGTCTCCCATTTTGTATATTTGGGTCTCCCTTTCGTATAATTGGGTCTCCCTTTTCGTATATTTAGGTCTCCCTTTTCGTATATTAGGGTCTCCCTTTTCGTATAGTGGGGTCTCCCTTTTCGTATAGTGGGGTCTCCCTTTTCGTACGCGGGTCTCCCTTTTCGTATATTTAGGTCTCCCTTTTCGTATATTTAGGTCTCCCTTTTCGTATTGGGTCTCGGGTCTCTGGTCTCTGGTCTCGGGTCTCTAGTTTCGAAACACCCGTTTTTAACCGATTATTCTGTTTAACAGCACGCTAGACCCTAGATGTGCTAGATTTAAAGTACCGTATTTATTGAAAAAACGGCCTGGGCTGTTTATTGTTTAGGTGGTTTTTAGGTGGACATTTATTGGAAGAAAGTTGTTTATTCAATGGGAGAGGGTATAATCTAATGGAAATAGACGCCGATTATTTCATATGATGTTTCATGGGAGTGACATGGTCACCGTTTATTTGAGGGGAATTTATTTAAAGATCGACGTTTATTCGGTGAGTGAACATTGAGGTCAAATATCAAAAGTGATATTATTCTTCAAGTGTACAAAAATACATATATGACAAATTTGAGACAAAAATTAATTCTTTTAAGACCAGTGGTTATCGAAGCATTGTCCTGACGCAAAAATTATTATTATTATTATTAGCGAACCCAGTATTTACAGTAAATACAGGGAGTACTATAATACGTTCGACTATCCTATGATCATGTGTGACAATCTTCAGTTTATACCAGGCTATATTTATGTTCAATCTTTTACTTTTGTTTACAATAATAATGAATAGTAATTCGTCAAAGTAACGAATTAAAATATAGTTATTAATTCCTATTATACACTGTTGCAGAGTCAGGTTGTTGAATGGTCTGGGTGGTTAGGGTGTTCTAAAGGGATAGTTTTCTGGGTGGTAATTGTCCGGGGGGTAATTGTCCGGGTGGTAATTGTCCGGGGGGTAATTGTTCCTAGGGGGTAATTGTCCGGGGGGTAGTTGTCCAGGGGGTAGTTGTCCTAAGGGGGTTGTTGTCCTAAGGGGGTAGTTGTCCGGGGGGTATTTGTCCGGGGGGTAGTTGTCCTAAAGGGGTAGTTGTCCTAAGGGGGTAGTGGTCCAGGTGGTGGTTGTCCGGGGGGTAGTTGTCCGGGGGGTAAATGTCCAGGGGGTGAATATCCGGATACGTTAGACAATGTGTACTTGGGTACATTTATGAAAGTTTTTGAAGGCTAGAAATTATTTTATATGCCTAGTAGTCTGGTAAACATTTGATGGGATTTTTCTCAAGAACATGAAAACTCGTGATATGATAGGCTAGCTTCTCCGCAAAGCAAACATTGAATGGATCATTTATTACGCGGAGATAATTTTGATCTAATTCCCACCCAGACCCTGTCCTGTTCTGTGTGGTGGTGTAGCCCTGTTGTTGTGTGCCGCCGGTGGTGGTATGTAGGCCTACTTTATTGGCGTTTTATTTGGCAGGTCATACGTGCGAATTGAGTAGGACCTACGAAAGAGGCCTAGACCAAGGACTAAACAATTAATAAACAAAACAACTTGGCATTACGATTTTATATTTCAACAGTCTCGATCGTACATTCAGCACTGTACGTACTCGATTTTTTTCATTTTGAAACAAAATGATCATTGGTTGATTCGAAATCCATATTTACATACCTCCCGCCCCATATAGCCAAATACGGTATGATAAACTACGTCATTCTTATCGGATGTTTGCGGTCTGCAAATCGATTTCTATACGTGTTTCACAAGTCTGTATTTTCAGACAAAAATCGCGGTCGAAATAAAAACAAATAAATAAAAAAAAAAGATAATACAGACTTGGGGCAAGTCTAAACCAGGAGATGTGCCGCCATAAATCAGTATCATGGACGCAACTCAACGACGTAGCCGCAACGCAGGTGAGTTGACCAATCACAGGCGATCTATTGCATCGTTGATCGGGCAAATAAAGTTTGGTTCCCACAGTAGGCAATGCAAAGCCGCTATTTATATATTTATTTAAGTTATTATTCTTTTTCTTACATTTTCGTTTGTTGATTCGATATCAGTTATTGTTTCCAATACTCCTGATACTTCTTGTATATCAGCTGGTTCAAGGTCACCTTCTGCTTCCTTTACTATTTTCTCAAGTTCAACAGCAACCTCTTCTACATTCTCTTCATCAACGCTCTAATAGTTATTAAAGTGATAATACTAGTTTAAAAATGCCAAAAATCTCCCCAAGTGGGCATCTTAGAGTAGGGAAAGGTGTCTACATATGTGTCGCTTAAACTCTGTCCACACTCTCAAACTTTATGCGATAAAAAATGTGATGTGACAATGTGGACATGATGACGTCATATCGTTTTGTTTATTTTCCACTCATTTCATTCAATCAATCAATCAATCAATCAATCGTTCGATTTATATAGCGCCATTCCAACAGTCATTGCTCATGGTGCTGCCAAAAATATCAGAAAATGTGAGTTTTTAGTAGTGACTTAAAGTTGCTCAATAATGATGTTTGTTTAATGTTCAAATGTAGGTGGTTCCAAAAATTAATTTAAACAAACATACGTCTCACTACCATATTGGTTATAGCACTACAATGTTTTGTCAATCTATTTTTATTTTATTTTTTATGAGTGTTGTTGGATGAATGTTTGGTGAGGTTCTTAATGTTTCACGTGACCCCTAACCTCATGAAATATCGTTAAAAAATGAAAAGTCGATAATCCTACCTTGGTGAGATTTCTTATTTTTGTAGTTAGTTCAGTTTCTATAAAAATTAAAAAACAAAATATATGACTTTTAAAAGTTATTAATACTACTATTGTTATTTATTGGCATGAGTGATACATTAATTACATATTTATTTTATCAAAGAACAATAAGGTTTATTTCAACAATGTTTAGTTATACATTGGCATAAGATACAGAAGGAATGGAAAAGAGTTTACCAGAATACAATATTTCTATGTTGTGTGTCTATCGCTTGAATATTATTCTGTTTATGTTATCAATGATCAAGCCTCTGACATCTAAAATTTGTTCGTGTTATCAGTCAACAAAATCATTATTTTGTATTGTAATACAAAAATACAAGAAACCTTTTGTGGTCACTGATTCCGACAATGTAGTCACTGGTGAAAACGTTGTTGGTTCTGCACTTGTTTTTACTGGTACTGATGGTTCAAGTGTTGATTGACACGTTGGTAATGCATCTGTATGTGAAAGTACACTAAAGTTTTGAACTATTTTACAAACGTTATGAGTAGATCTACTATTAAGGGGACAGCTTCAAAAAATACACCAAAGTGTTCTCTGAATAGGAATGGTGGACCCTAGTGTTAAAACAGCCCCAACCGTCTCATTGATTTCACAGAAAAAATGTCTTTTTATTAGAAGTTTCCCAAAGGACGGCTTGTAGTAAAATTCAAGTACCGTAGAGTTAGTATAAAATAAGTCATTCCTCCTGAAGATGAACAAGTTCGAAATATAGAATTACAATTGCCTTACTTTTTTCGGAGCTCCTTTTATATTATTTTTTATCCGACTTGTACTAAATAATCTTGACTGATACTGTCATAATAATCTCTAGATTTTTTCATTAAAAATGTAACAATAATAAACATGAATATTAAAAAAAAAAACTTTGAATGTCTATGTACCTTCTGAGTACACATATACTTTAGCCAGAAATCCTTTATGATTACTGCACCCTCGATGTTCGTTTGTAGTTAGAATAATACTTATTATGTTACTTGTAGATATTATTAGTTCTGGTGAGTAGTGCTGGCAAGTAAATCTGCCAATGACGTCTGTACCATTGTTTGTTTCCACATAAGAGAACTCCAAATCAATACTGCAAAATACAACTGCCAGAAAGCTGCCGTGGTTTGTAGTAAATGTCCAGTAGGTATACCGGTTGTTTTCATAGTAATGTGGATATCCAGGTGAAGCCAAGATCTGTGTTTCATTAGCAACGACAAATGTTGAAGAGTTCGGTTGTATAGAATAGGCTGAAATAAATGAGATAGACGCATTGATTATTTAAAATGTGGAAACTACTTCATCGTTTTTCAATCATTTAGTCATTTAAACTTTTTTTACATCTAGACAATGGGTTTACTATTCTTTAAATTACGGTTCTATCAGGTAAATATTACCCTTGGATAGCAGCGCATATGATGGTCTGAAGAAAAATAAAAACAATTTAAAATTGTTCACAGTTCTCATCAAAAGAAAACTGTGATTCACTTTATAATATTTTCTGGCCAGCTCTCTATAAGAGTAACAGATAAATATAAACTAAATAAAATATAATAATAACTGAAACATGCCCTTTTAAATTATTAATAATGAAAAAAAAATTAATGCATCTTTGAATAAACTATTAAGCTACTAAGAAAGCAGAACAGATTGTACATAACGATGTAGTATTTTATTTGCTATTTCGAATGGCGACCAAAACAAATGGTGGAAACAAATAACAATAACTTTGGTAGTTGAAAACAAATTAAAAACAAAATGAACTTACATGCAGGTGTTTTAGTTAACACAGATACCTCAGCCAGAAATCCTCTTTTACAAGAAATGGAATACCATGTGCTGAAAACAATTTTTAGTCTGGTACTTAATGTGGTTATTGATGTTGATGGGGTATAGTAACCATTGAAAGTGGCAATCTTTCTTCCACAACTGTAAATAAACACATTGTCGTAGTACTCAAGTTCAAAATCGTGGAATTCAACAGCTAGTAAGCTGCCTAAATTTGTATTGAATACCCATTTTATGTATGTGTTGTTTTCATAACAGTATGGATATCCAGGCGATGAAATATTGTTGGTTTCATTAGCAATAAAAACTGTTTGGATAGTGTTTGGTTGTACAGGATGATCTGTATAAAAAAAGATAAATAAGTATTGATTAATTAAAATGTCATAACTCTACAGCGTATTTTGATCTTAATCAGAAATACTTTTCTATATAACACTAAAGCAATTTAAATTTGATGTAAAAGTTCCCATGAATATGTAAATCAATATTCATTTGTTTGCGATAGAAAAATTTGTTCATCAAACTCAATTAATTACAATTAACTTTGTAAGACAAGTTTTTCAACTATATCATACTCGGCACGGTGACAGATTGTCTGAAACTGAGAACGGTATTAAAGTAAATCTTTAAGTATACTGTATATGGTTGACAAATATTTGGTTCACACCTTGCAGTGGAAACCCCTCGTATGCTTATTTGTTCTTAAACATGCCAGCTGAATGGTTAAATAATAGACTTGAGGTTATCAAATTCCCTTTTTTTATTTGAGAAATTATTTGTGGGTTAGGTTCAGTTATATTTTAGAAAATAACAAAATTATATGAATGAATGAGTGAATGAACTCATGGTGAACGGACGTATGTGAACAACGCTCCGTGATTTGCATTGTTAATTCTACCTGAACCTGCTATTCAAATCCGATTGTAATAGGCACCTGTTCTGCATTCAATTCAACAGTATGTTACCGCACTTCAGCGGTACGTTACCGTAAACTACAATCTATAAATCAACGATGGCTGCACCAAAAAGCGTAAACCTGTAGCTAAAGCTAAGCCAGAGAGCACCCATAACCTTGATGGCGATTCGTCAGATATGGACGAGGCATTGCATCATAAAAAAACAAGGTAACGTAATTAACATAGCAGAAGTAAAAGAACTAATTGACTTTGAGTTACAAAATTTTACGCTAAAGATTGCCGAGGCTGTATAAAAAGTGCTACATGATCAACTAACCGGGAAACTAACTGACCTTATCAGAGAGTCTCTAAAGTTCGATACAAGCGTTACAATGATAAGTTATGTAGTCTAGAAAACAAAGTCTCTGCACTTGAAAATGAATTAGATCTAGCTGAAAAGTATTCTAGAAGAAATTGTCTAGTATTCACAGAATACAAGAAAAACAAGAAGAAAATACGGATAAAGAAGTGATAAAGATCTTTAAAGAAAAATTAAATGTCTCTGTAGATTCTATCGACATTGACCGGTCTCATCGCCAAAACAAGTCCAAAACTAAGCCGATTATCATTAAATTTGCCAGCTACAAAATGAGAAATGAAATCTTCCGGGCAAAGAACTGCTTCGTGAAGTGAAACATACATATGCAAAATCGATCAAGGCCACCTGGACCCAAGACGGGAAGCTATGTATACTAACCAACAGCATGAAGAAATTAGTCATCAATTCCCGATCTGATATGTCTCGCTATCAGAACGATCTTAAATAGGCCTACTCAAAGCTTACTTTATGGACCTTTTAAAAGTAGCAGATTGTACTTTATTTATTTCTATGTCAATGCATGTCGCGTGTTAAACAATATCAATTAGTTGTTATACCGTGAACCTTGTAATTAATTACATATATACATTTTTATTGTTATTCTTTAATTTATTTGTTATATATTTAAGAATGTAAATGGATCTTCTCATCTCCCTTTGTATTCATCTGTTGGCATTCAGTGCACTACTGATAATTTAAATTCAACATTTGAACCAAATTTTAATCCTTTTATTCAAAATGAAAATAGATACGATACTCAGGCTGATATGCTAATTAATCACTTAACCACTAGATCCAATAGGCCTACACTTGATCATTGTAAATATTATGATATAGACTGAATTTAACACCCTGCATGACTCTTTAAACAAACCCAAACTATCTTTACTGCATTTGAATATAAGAAGCTTCTCAAATAATAATAATACTTTTGACAGTTTATTATATTCTTTACACACTAAATTTTCCATAATTGGTATATCAGAGACCTGGCTAAATGATAACAAACAATACCCCTTCTATATATAAATTTACGTAAGGGCAAAATTCGGTAAATCGCGCGTTATTTCTAGAATGTATACTCGATGGTATATAAAGTTGGTTAGAATCTCGATACTGATTTTAACCACCTGATGTAACCCTGTTTACTAATTAAATTGAGTTAGATAATTAGTTATTGACAATTAAAACGAATTTAGGTTCAACGATTTGCCCCAAATAGGGGGTGTTTTCCGATCGTGGTATACTGTCTAATGCATGTCCATCGTGAAAAATACCCGCATACAATAATACGAGGATGCTTCGCATTTTCCTATCTCCTCCTACGATAATTGTTTTTAATGGCTGAAAACCGGTTGAACAGCTCGAGTACAGCATCATAATGTTGAAGACAGGCCGATTTTCTTTAAAAAATACTATTTTGATAGATTTAATATACGTTTATACGAATGTATTGATTAGCGATGAATGGAACATTCCAATCTCTCAGACTCCCAGTTTGTAGGTAAATTTATGAGCCCTTGGTTTAACACAAGTAGGTAAATTTATGGGTCTTTGGAGAATAAAACTTATATATTATAGTATTGCAATACCTTGACAATATTGTAAATATTGTATGTATTTAACCATTTTTGTTCGCCATTTGAATCGAAATTGTCTTACTGTGAATGTGGTTACTGTTAGATATATAAACAAAATATACAAAGAACATTTATTACTGTGACTGTGGGTAGATTACGGAGAGTGGCTTCTCAACGTTTGTATTAATTAATAATTATAAAAAATATAAACGTCGTAGTGGTGTATAGTTACATGTACTTTACTATTTCAACCGACTATAACAGGGACAGTTTTTAAAAGTAGGATAAATCGTAAATGTTTTACTGTTTTTATAGTGGTATATTATTGATAAGCCTATAAAACATTTAAAACAATATTTCGTTGCTGACTGGATAGAGAATATATTTAAAAATTGTTCTTTCCATCCTCTTCCCCATCCCTCAACTCTAATGTTATATACAAAACACAAATTGGGTTTGTTTAAATGAGTTCAAATAAAAAAAATTGGACTCATTTTTAAGACAAGGCCTAATTCCCAGGTTGCTAATTTTACATACATCATCGTGTCTATTTATTCGTTTCTGTAAACGACAATATACTATAGTCCTGCGGTACGTACATTTTTACGCTGAAATTACTGTGTATTCGAGAACCATCTGGGGACACGACCTAGATGGTACGCGAGCGAAGCGAGCGTACCATCTAGTTTTAAACAATTACACTTTTTTTTGCAAGTAATAGACAATAATATAGCCAAAATAATATAACAACATTCTCCTAAAACCGATGTTATATTTCTGGATTGGTCCAAGGCCTTTGATAAGATTTCTCAATACTCTTCTTCTTCAAAAACCTCACGTTTCTGTGGCTCTACACTTAATTGGATTTCCTCCTACCTAATTGGTCGGTCACAGAGAGTGCTTTTTAATGGGTCCTCCTCCAATTGGGCCCAAGTAACATCGGTGGTTCCACAGGGATCTCTACTAGGCCCTCTGTTATTTAATATTTTTGTTTCGGATCTTCCCTCTACTCTTCAATCTAATATTCTCCAATATGCTGATGACACTGTTGTCTTCAAGAATATTCAATCTAACTCTTATTCCCTTATCCAACAATCTGATCTTGACAATATTCTTTCTTGGTCCAACGTAAATAAAATGTGACTTAACATCAATAAATGTAAAGTTTTGCACGTTTCTCGCTCTCGAAATTCCACTCTCTACCCTTATACTCTTAATGATATCCCTCTATCTCTAACTAACAGCCATAAATACCTTGGCATTACCCTTAATAGTACCCTTTCCTGGCACGACCACATTTTAGCTGTTCACTCTTCTGCCTCCAGGACTAGGATTTATCCGTCGTACTGTTGGTACCAATGACTCTCATTCTCTTCTTTTGCTTTACAAATCCTTATGTCGTCCGATTCTAGAATATGGTGCTCCTGTGTGGTTTCCATATTTGGCTTCCCATCTTAATCTCCTTGAAAAACCTCAACGCATTCTTACTAGATACTTGTTTCCATGTAAACACTTTGAACGTCCTACTTACGCCGAAAGATTAGCTCTCCTTCATCTTCCTTCTTTGACTTCTCGGATTGATTTCCAAACTATTATCTTTGTTGTCAAATGTTTATACACTATTTTTGATCTCGATGTTTCTTCTTTTTTTTCCTCCTATTTCTCGTCACAAATTTGATCTTCTATTCAGGCCACCCTTTGCTCGAACTGTCTGTTTTCAATCTTCACTTCACAATCTTTCATAGATTCTGTAAGCTTTGGAATAGTCTTCCCTCTGAATTAAGTGAGCTTGCTCTTCTTGGCAGGTTTCGAGAATTCGAGACTAGTCTTCGCCAACACTATTTCTTTTGATTTTAAAAAAGTATCCAATAAAATAAATTCAATTAAAATCGATAAATACATAATAAAAAATGATAAATCTATATGTGATTATTTTAACAATTATTTTTCATCCATAGAGCCTGATATCAATAAGTCTTTACCAGCTTCAGCTATTGATCCGTTAATATTCCTTCCAACACCAACCATTAATTCATTCTATATTAGTCCAGTTACTGAATCTGAGATTCTTTCTATTACATTTAATTTTGATTTAAAAAAAAGGAGGTGGGCATGATAACTTATCTCCTCACACATTAAAAGCTGTTCTTCAGTGTATTATAAATCCATTAAAATTTGCCATAAATTCATCTTTTTGCTCAGGTACAGTACCAACTAAGTTGAAATTGGCAAAGGTAGTTCCTATATTTAAGAAAGGAGACACCTGCTTATTATCTAACTACAGACCTATATCTATTTTACCAGTATTTTCAAAATTATTAGAAAAACTCATGCATAAAAGCCTTTTATGCATATCTAAAACAATTTGATATCATCAATATGGTTTTCGACCTAAACATTCCACTTGTCATGCCATTCTTGAACTTGTAAATAATTTCACTGAATCTTTCGAAAATAATTTATTTCTGTTAAGCATATTTCTAGACTTATCAAAAGCCTTTGATGTTATAAATCACCAAATTTTACTCTCCAAACTTGATAAATATGGGATCAGAGGTATATCTTTCGACTGGTTCAAAAGTTATCTTACTGACCGCAATCAATTTGTTTCTTTGGATTCATGTAAGTCATCGTCGAGGGACATAACTTGTGGCGTTCCACAGGGTTCTGTTCTGGGACCGTTATTGTTCTTATTATATGTAAATGACTTGACTCGTTTCAGTGACACTCTAGATGTTGTGTCCTTCGCCGATGATACTACATTATTTTTCTCGCATGATAATATTTTTTTTTTATACAATACTATAGACACTGAGTTAAAAACAACTGGTTCTTGGTTTGATGCAAATGGACTTTTAAATAAACATCGAAACAACTAATTATTTATTATTTCATCCCATCCAAAAGAAAGTTAACATATCAAACTTAAAAGTTACTTTAAATGGGAAAAACATCAACAACAAAATCTGAAACTCTGAACTCTAGGTATAATTGTAAACGAACATCTAAGTTGGAAACCGCACCAATATTATGTTGCAAATAAAGTATCTAAATCTATAGGAATAATAAATAAACTGAAGTTTCATTTCCCTCAACATATTTTAATTACATTATACAATTCTCTTATCCTTCCTTATTTACAATACTGCAACCTTATTTGGTGCAGTGATTATCCTTCAAACATGGATAGATTACTAAAACTCCAAAAACGTGTTGTTCGAATAATCAACCTAGCACCATTTGTCTCAACTTCTGAACCATTGTTTAAAAAATGTAATATCTTAAAAGTAATAGATTTACATAGACAACAAATACTTACTTTTATGTTCCAATATGTTAAAGATCAACTTCCATTTACCATAATTTCATTATTCAAAAAACCAAAGACTGTCCATAGTTATTATCTTAAGGACTCAAATTTACTTTATGTTCCTTTTGTAAGACTTAGCAAAAGCCAATTTTGTATTACAGTTCATGGACATAAATTATGGAATAACTTAAAAGAGAAAAAAAATGTGAAAATGGAAAAATATTCAGACATCAAATTAAGTTTAATTATTTGGAAAATTATCATTCATAAATGTATTATTATTATACCACTTTTACCTAATTTGTATACATTTTTATTTTGTATTATGTTTTGTTGGGTCTTTCTGAAACAGGCATTGGCCTCTAAGTCTGATCCAAATTAATGAAATATTTATTTGTTTATATTTTCATTGTTTAAGTTTTCATTAATTAAATAAATGTGAAATGAAATGAAACAAAAAATGGTGTCAACTGCACATGACTGAATCACATGGCAGGCACGAGTTTCCATCAAAAGGGCCATTTTGGAGATAATAATAATTTGCTATTTCGAATGGCGACCAACACAAATGGTGGAAACAAATAACAATAACTTTGGTAGTTGAAAACAAAATAAAAAACAAAATGAACTTACACGCAGGTGTTTTGGTTAACACAGATACCTCAGCCAGAAATCCTCTTTTACAAGAAACGGAAAACCAATATGTCAAGGTCCTGAAAACAATTTGTAGTCTGTTACTTAATGTGGTTATTGATGTTGATGGGGTATAGTAACTATCGAAACGGGCAATCTGTAGTTCATCACTGAAAATACGCACATCGTCGTAGCCATCAAGTTCAAAATCGTGGAATTCTACAGCTAGTAAGCTACTGAAATTTGTTTTAAATATCCATTTTCTGTTTGTGTTTTCATAACAGTATGGATATCCAGGCGATGAAACATTTTTGGTTTCATTATCAATGAGAACTGTTTGGATAATGTCTGGTTGTACAGGATGATCTGTAAAAAAAGATAACGAAGTATTGATTAATTAAATAACTCTAGAGCGTATTTTGATCAATAATCAGATATACTTTTTAATAGAATAACACTAAAGATGGACTTATAACATTTACGTGGCTCTAATAATAAATTTGTAGAAAATTAATATTTTTCATTTTGTATATTAGAAACAACCACATATAAAATAGATAATTTATTGTTTTTTTGTTTTCTAGAAAATTAGATACGCAGCATATAATTTGTTACATTTTTATTACGTTTCTTTTAGAAATAAAGTAAGACCTGTAAACGAAGTTACTAAAACCATGATTAGAAGAGTATTGTACTTATACTCACCACCCCACGATACTAGAGAAACAATCATTACTGATGTTAAATGTGTCAGACCGAATGCCGTGTGCATTGTGGCGCTGAGGAGAATAGATCGTAGTTAAAAGTATTGCGAGTACAGAGTTAACACATATATAACCACAGAGTATGTAAGTATCAAGGTAGGCCTACGTATGTTGTCCAACACACCTAGAAGTCAACTTGTTGATTTGATTAATTACAAAACTCAACTGGTTTTGTATAACCATGAATAACCTATAATTATAGTTTGTTGTTTCTTTGAATGCAAACAATTAAACATTTACATGTAAATTTGCTTAATATCGATTTCATTGGAGTTTTTTCTTTGCCTAAAAACACAAACCATAATGAATTTTAATATATAAACAAATTATTTTTTGATCTATATCTTTAAAGATGTATTGTCCCCCAAAAACATGAACAATTAAGATTAATAATAAAAGAATTTTAATAGATCATTTCGCAGCTTTCGTAAAGGTAATCACTTAAGTAGAAAAAAACTACAAATAATCAAATTTTCACGTATAAAACGACAAAATAAATTAAACCAAAAACCCATTGACTTTCAGGTAAATAATTTTTTTGATCCAATTTTTGGTCAAAGTGAATAACTAGGCCTATGTAACATTAACATGCCATATTCAACAAAAACATTAAACACATTTTTTTTTTAGGCGACGTTCTATAAACAGATAGAAATATATCTTTAAAGAGTATATTCCATTTTTATCGTAAAATATAAACCCAGAATCCTTTATAAGCTATACCATACTAATTTATTTATGTTACAAATGTTTTAATGTTGTAGTACGATGCAAAAGTATTCTGTTTTTATTATTAAATGGGTATTGGTGCATTAGATCTGTTCATGCTCTGGAGACCTTAGCTCTGAGGTTCTTAGAAAGTGAGCGTTCATAACGGCGTTAAACTATTGTTTCCCCGATATACAAGAATCTGAATTGCTCGTTTCTTCCTTTTCGTTTGCATGTTAAAGTGTAATACAGTTTTTGCTGGTATTTAAAATAAACACAATGTAATATTATACAAACGATGAATGTGTGAGTTGAATAGGAAGAATATGCACAAGTCATATTTATCGGTCTGAACAAAGTTTATAGAGTCAATAACGTTCCCATGAATATGTAAATCAATATTTATTTATTTGTGTGCGACAGAAAAGGCAAATTTACAATTAGCAGCTAATTTACAATTAGCTTTGTAAGCCAAGTTATTCAACTATATCCTACTCGGCACGGTAACAGATTGTCTGAAACTGAGGGCGGTATATTAGTAAATCTTTACGTGTGTGGTTGATACGTATTTTGTTGTCATATTTATTGGTCTGAACAACAAAGTTTATAGAGTCAATAACGTTTCCTTGAATTTGTAAATCAATATTTAATTGTTTGCGTTAGAAAAGGAAGTTCATCTTTTCCACTTATATTCCAAGTTTCCTGGACGTTCTGCATTCTCACTCGTGAGGACGATCAAAACATATTTATAGAAACCTCGAGAAAATCAACAGTTCTTTTCAAAACTAACATACGTGGTGTACCAAAACTTATATCAACGGCATAAATTAAGATATTGAGGGAGCTATGAAAACTGATAAAATATGTTAAGTCAACGCCACTCTCTCAAAGACTGCTCAATGGCTAGTTGAGGTAATGGATCCGGGTTCGAAACCTATCGTTGAATTCTTTTCGAAAGATTATTTAGAAGATTAGATTAGAAGATATGTGTAGGCCTAGTCATTATAGTAAATGAACATATTTTGATCATTCAATCAAGTTATTTCGAACCTACGGACGCCTCTGGCTTCATGTTTGGAAACGACTTCTGCGTTTCATATTTTTAGTGTCACTACTGTACTGTTTGGTGTGTATACATAAACGCACTTCCGGCCTACGTCACTGGTGCTATTGATTACCTTGTTATTGTTGATGGACAACCAGGCGCTTCTTAATCAATAGCAATTTTAACGTTGTAATCTTATCCGAAAACAGTAATTGTGAAACACTCAAAGGCAATATGATACATTCCATACTTACTAGTATACATAATTGTTATACATATTTGTCAATTAGTAAGGAAAAGTATTGATTGAAATTTATTGAAAAAAAAATCACTGACATTGTTGTGCACATAAAAACTATTAATTGTTCATACTTTTAAATTGCGATGATAACCATACTATAATGCAGCAAATGTTGCGCCCACAGGCTTTTAAAGATGTATTGTCCCCCTGAAAAAATAATTCTTAAAAACATTTTTTTTTAATATTTCATTTTAATGTAACATAATAGTTATCCACTTTGACAAAAAATTGGATCAAAACAAAATGTATTTACCTGAAAAAAATGTAATTTAAAGCAAAAAATGATCAAATTGGCTGCCAGCCAATGGATTTTTGGTTGAATTTTACCATTTATCTTGTCATTTTATAAGTAAAAACATGATTTTTTTTCGGTTTTTTTCAATTGAAGTGATTAACTTGATTAAAACTACAAAATACATATTCAAAGTCTTATTTAATAAATCTTAATTTTTCATGTTTTTTGGGGGACAATACATCTTTAAACTTTGCGATGGACTAGAATGGAAAATGTTAGAATTATTGTCTATTTTTATTATGTTGGTCGATTTTTGTATGGAAACTACCAGTTGAGTTTTTGAAATTAATTAGTATACGTATGAAACGCCATATGTGCAAAAAATGTATGTTTTTACTAATAAAAATCAAAACACTTCATCATTATCATCATCAACATCGTCGTCGTCGTCATCATCATCATCCTTTTCCTCTCCTCCTCCTCTTCCTCCTCCTCCTCATCATCATTATCATCCTCCTCCTCATCACCATCATCATCATCATCATCATCACTACCACCAGCAGCAGCATCCTCATAATTATTATTATTATCATCACCATCATCATCATTATCATCATCATCACCGTCATAATCATCGTCAACATCATCGTCATCATCACTATGGTCATCATATACCGGATGTCGTTTCTTCTGTCATACTGTACGCTTGTCAATGGGTAATTAATATTATCGTCTTCTTCATTTGGTTAATTATTGTTAATATTTGTACTTTCCCACTTGAATCAACGCGAACCCAAATTAGTAAATGGAATAATGGCCCTAATGACGGTTAAACTAACTGCGAAACTATAATGTAAATATAATGAAAACACATAACACACACAACGTGAGGTCACCATGACATGTCGATGAAACTAAGATAAATATATAAGAAACGCATCCATCGCGTGTGATATCATGCTATCAGATGTAATTGTATAAGTATTTAAATTTGTATCCGTTTTTGTCGACAGGACCACAATGCAAAACAAGTATATTTCTACTTGATTGTGTTTAATCCTGTATAAATATATTGTTAATTAAATAAATAAATAAATAAATAAAATGAATCACTTCAACAAATTTGTTGAGCGGCAAGGGATATCGTCGTTTACTGCATAAAATGGCGTAAAACAGTTATTAAATTAGGACTTTAATACTAAAATATATACGCGCGGATCACCTCAATAAAAAAAAATTAAAGAGCATTAAAGTAGCAAATAAAAGTAAGCGTTTGCTTGTGACAAAGAAAGTTCGCTCGAATAATCTTCAACACGGATGATATTCAAACTTTTATCGAATTTGTGTATTTCATGGAACGACGGTACGAGTTTGCATTCACTCACACATTAACAACGAACGAAACACATAATGTGATTGCAAATATTTACAATGATTTATCTGCTGGTTCATTTCTAGAGACTGCTATAATGTTACAGTACATTGTGTGAATGAACTTTAAAAATATTGATTTAACCTTTGAACTCTATTAAAGGGGAATATTAAAAGTAAATATTATAAACATTATGTGCGTAATTCCAATAATAGGGCGGACGCTAGGTATACATGGTACGCGTATTAATTACATCACGCTAGTGTTATTCTATGGTAAGGTGTTCGTTTCGATAAGATTCGATGTAAGTTGAAAGGCCAGACAATGTCAATGAAATTAAGAAATTTCCGCGACTTCACTTTTATGTGTTTTAATTCATATCCATATAGGCCTAGATACAACATATAATAAACACAAACAGTTTTTAAGGAATACTATTTTGCAAACACAATGACAACATAACACATTGCCTTACAAATTACACTAAATACTCTTGATACATAATTGCAATCTTTGTTTGCCGCCAGAAATTCCTTATAGTCTAATTTCATGAAGTATACATTCTAATGAGTTAACAGAGTAACAAGTTTTATAATGAATACACATACCTACATGAATATACTGATTAAAGATGTATTGTCCCTTTGACTAATTCCCCCCACCCCAAAAAAATTTTTTTTTTAATTTCGAAAAAAAGTGGGTCATTTTGAAGTATCATAATAGTTATTAACTTTCACCAAAGATTAGTCAAAAAAAATAATAATTTAACCGAAATACAGATGGTTTTTTTGTTCAAAGAGTAACTTTGACTTCCAGTCAAAGTTTTCAATCAAAACATATCCCATAATGCAATGCGCTTGTTTGGCTACTCTGTATGCATAATCATAAAACTTCCTCGCGATCTGTGTGAAAACACCTTCTCAACCGTGATGAGTTGTAAACAATCCTAATTAGCATCATGCATAATGCATACTCATGGTTTGAAATCTTTGTTTACTTTCGCTTGCGACGATTTCTCAGATGAAATGTAATCTAATTAATTTACCTGTTAATTACGTAAACTGTTGTTTTTGGCTCAAATTTTCGACTTAAAGTGAATAACTTTAATATTACTTTGATATGGCCAATTTAAATTTAGAATATTTTTTTTTGCATTTTTTGTGTTTCAAGGGACAATACATCTTTAAACTTCAGTAATGGTCATAGAGAAAACATGAATGCGTTTATACAAAGTACATCGACGCGTTTTGTGGAGGACAATGACGCGTTTAACTGAGAAGATCTACACCTGAGGCAACAATTGGATTTACAGAAAATAATTCACACATTCAATACCTATTTTAGTACTGGACAGAAATGCTGAATAAACTTCAAATGTCTATTTACGAATGACAACACGCGAAAATATTAATACGTTTATACAAAGCACATTGACGCGTTTCGTGGAGAATAATGACGCATTTGTTTTGAGAAAATCTACGCCACGCCTATATATATACTGGAAAGACGTATTGTCGGTTATCTTATCTATTTCATTCATTATTGCCAGTATGTGGTTGGAGTTCGTTTTAAAATACATTGGCTAATAGAAATTGGCCCATGAAATAATAATGGTGGTGTTGGAACTATTTTTACTAAAGCGTGGTTCCCGCTAGCGACGCAACGCAAGGACGTAAAGCAACGCAAGTGAATTGACCAATCACAAGCGATGGCTTATTCGCTTGTGATTGCTAACTGTCTATAACTTCGCTTGTCATTGGTTAAAAGGCTTGCGTTGCGTTACGTTCTAGTGGGAACCACGCTTTAGACACAATAGTTTTGTGTTTATGTCTACATTCGATCTCAGAACAAGTCAATGGTCTTGGAAGAACACAACTAATACAATCAGCATTATGTTATATAGCATCAACGGTGAATTAATCTTATTCGAATTTGGCGTAGTTGCATGGTTGATTCTGCATTGAAAAGTCACTATCAATCAATCTTCCTGTCTTGTCTATATGATTCGTATGTGTATGCACTTTGTGTAGAATGTACGATAATTATTGGTTGTATTTTAGATTTAGAAAATTTAAAATTAAAATAGTATAGTCTAGTTTGAAATCCTTAGTGCACTGTCACAGTTCCGTCCCAGTGTTTTCGCCGACCGTTGGCCTTTTGGGCGTGTCATACTATTTAGATGTGGCACCTGATTAGGAATGCCTATTGTCGAATTGATGACTGTGCCGAAATGCTGACGTCTGATTTCAAACCTTTTTGTCTTGTTAGTTTGGCCCTGTTGTTGTCTTCATTCCACCTGCAAAAGATAATCCTGATAAAAGTCTGTCGAAACTGCTCGTTCGTGACGGCGTATAAAATCGGATTTATTCCCGAGTTAAACCATAGTAAGTAGTTGACACATTCCCAAACAAAATCACTAATTTCTACGCTATCGATCATGATAAATATGTTGTACGGCGTCCAACAGATTACAAAAACGGTTACCAGAACAGCTAACATAATGGCAGCTTTTCGCGTCTGTGAGCCGCGTTTAGACGCCTGGAAACGACGGAACGAATCTTGTTTTACCAGGTCTTTACCGCCTGTTTTAGTATCAGATGTCTCATCCTTTCCGGTTGTATTTTCTTGTGTCTTATATTGATCATTTTGTTTCTTTGTTTTCTTTACGTTTATTCCGCGTCGAAGGTTCTTTCCGGATGACCAGTTTATTATCTCAATGTAGACATTAATATTCAGGAAAAGTAACACAGTAAACGGAAAAGCAAACTCTAGTGCAATTGACAATGAGCCAAAGATAACATTGTCAACACCTTCCACTTCACAATCCTCAGCGTAGTCAATAGTGCTCTCACCAGTAATCATCTCCCAAAAGAAAATGCTTACTCCGTAAAACGCAACGATGAATAGCACGACGCTAATTGATAAGATAAACGCTCTTCGGTGCGTCATAAACGCATTGTACTTCAAATGTTTCTTTACCATCCAATAACGATCTAAGCTGAGCAGGATGATGCACGCAGATGAAACTGCACAGGCAGTGAAATCGAAAAATAAGTAGGCTTTACAGAGAGTTTTACCAAATGGCCAGTAACCATACTGCACCCATATATTGTTAGGCGGTAACGATATCGTCCCTACCGTCAAATCTGCGAATGAAAGCGTCAGAATGAACACGTTTGCTGGTTTTGAACGAATGTTTTTGTTGATGACGAATGACATTAACACTAGACAATTGCCGTAGATAGTCACTGAGGTCAAAGTCCATACAGTGATTAATCCAAAAATAAAGAACCAGTCGTTTTCAGAATCAGCGTAGCATTCGGACATTGACGATGAAACAGATTTGAGGTCACTGTTGTTATAATCACAGAGAACAGTATCGCTTCCATAAAAGCTCACTGTATCTACGTCATCGTTCGAACCCATTATTAATTATCTGGTACCTATTAAAATACAAGTATGAAAATAACGAATGTTAAATTATTTTTTATTTATTCTTTAATAGTAAACAATATAATGAAAACATTATAAATATGTCATTCGTAGTAAAAACATTTTTTTATACTTTATCCCGTTTATACAAATTCGAAAACTTGTTTCTGGTAATGATAAACAGTAAAAACATAAACTGACATTAAAACAAATAGAAACTCATGTTTTTTTGCAGTAAAAATGTAGTTACTGCAGTACGTACATGTAGTAGAATAATTTAGATTGCAACGACGTGAGAACGACCCACACACAAGTTAACCAATGACAACTGACCCGACAGTTTGAATAATCTATCCCGACAGTTTGAATAATCTATCGTGCTTGTAATTGGTCAAATTGCTTGTGTTGCTAGCTCTAGTCGGGGTTCCAGACGGAGTTTTGTCTTAATATTAGTAAAAAGATAAATATTTTGGCACATATGGCGTTTCATACGTATACTATATTTTCTGTATTTTCAGACAAAAATCGAAATAAAAACAAGTAAATAAAAAACAAAAGTCAATAACGTTCGTGTGTTGTATTCTAGTTGGAACCAACCAAGCTTGACTATGAGAAAGACAATTAGCTTGAAATAAGTGATATTTTACCTCAAATATAAAGTGTTCCTGCACTATCTATACGTTCAACAACCTATTTGCGGTATTCAATTACACGAGAGATAGCTGCAAACATTTACCAGCAATTAAGTGCATGTTAATATTACATACCAATTTAGTTAAGTACATTGATTTTGCGAGGAGACAGCTTTCATCAAATTGCCTTAAGAAGAGATATCGCTTCGTTAATGAGGTTTGAAAATTGTTTTTATCAAACTGGAACTGGAAGTATATTTTATTGTGATGATTTTCCCGTCACATTTGTAAATCTGCATTCATGTTCCTTTTAAATTCACGGTTTCCATTCCGTGAAACAGAACATGTACGAATGTAGTTTTACCAATATATATAGATTTCCAAATAAAGCTCACGTTCACACTGAGCCAGCCCGGATTCATTCGGATGACCGAAGAAACTCGGTTAAGATTTGTACAGTGGCCGTACAAAACTTGTTGTGTAAATGAATGAATGTTTTTTTTTTAAATAAATAATTAATGTATCAATTAAAGCACAGTTTAAATAGCGTTTGTTGACTTTAATATCCACATTTACCACTATAATCCGGGTTGATTAATTTTTCGCAGAATTTCAGATATTATTTGAAATTTGTTATGAAAGGTATAAAAAAGAAGATTAATTAAATCAGACTTTGAATAGGTTATTTTGTAGTTTTAATAAAGTTAATCCCTTCTGTAAAAAAAAACAACAATGTTTTCTCATATAAAATGACAAAATGAACTGTAAAATTTAACCAAAAACTCATGGCTAGCAGGCAATTTGACTGTTTTTTACTTTAAATTACATTTTCTTTCAGGTAAATATATTTTTTTCGATTCAATTTTTATTCAAAGATGATAATACATCTGTAATGCATTTTAATATTGAATTAAATTGATGAATTGATGACATGTTGGGGAATTAGAACATTTTATTTTTCTTATTGATAATACGTCATTTTGATTGTATTATTTTAGTTTTCTGTAGGAAAAATGTACTAATAGTTATCTATGCATCGTCCTTCGTTGTCGTTCTAAAGTAGACTGAATCAAACGTGTACTGTTTATTCCATAATATTGTTTCATCGAACGTTGAAATGCATAGAAGATAATGAATATGAATAAATACGTTTTAATAAACATTATTGATCGGCAACGTTGTAGTGGAAATTTATGACCATTTTATTGTACCTTTGTTTGATATTTTTATTACCTTCTGTGGTTAGTATATTGATTCTAAGTAAAGCTACTGTAATCTATTTATGTCGTTTTTAATTGAGAGTTTTATTTAACATGATATTGTACTGTATTGTTCGTTTGGCTTTTAGCTGTTCATTACCAGATTATGTTGCTGTTGGTCACCTCGCCTGTGGGAATTTATCCGTGTGTTTGCCTATTGAACGCCTAGATTGCCTAGCACACATAATTCTTGTACCATTCGCCTGTGCATTTATCATTAGCTGCGCCGAATAATATGATAGGGTTGTCTAATGAATAATGTGCATCTTAATGTTAAGCAGACTACTGAAGTCTTTCCATATATTATATCTTGTTCCATATATTATAGATAGTAAATAATATGTTCGATTTCTATAGCAACGCGACCACCGCACTCCATTATATGTTGATACCGTTCTATAAAGAGCTACTATCTACATAAACGCATACTGTGCCTTTGGTCATCGCATGGACATAGAATCTGCCAAAACTGGGGGTCAATGACTCGAGAAAGCACAAAGACGTCACAAATCGCGATAGCTTTATGGGGCCAACCGCACAATGGACAACGAATGTGTATAGTTATTGTTGACTACTACTAATAATGTACAATCGCCATACATACCGTATTATCTTATTACTTTATAATATAATATAGTAGGCCAGGCCTGTAACGATTTATTGTCTCCCCAAAAAATGAAAAAAAAAATAATGTTTTCACTTATAAAATTACAAAATAATGGTTAAATTCAACCAAAATTCCATTGGCTGGCAGCCAATTTTACTATTTTTTGCTTAAAATTACAATTTTTGCAGGTAAATAATTTTTTTGTCGATCTAATTTTTTTCTAAGTGGATAACTATTATGTGACATTAAAATGGAATATTCAACAACAAGATTAAAAATTTTTCAAAGGGACAATAAATTATATGATTTGTCCATGAGTATGAAAACAAAGTGTCACCTAATCATGTGATTATGTATTCCATAATAATTAGTTATAATAAAATATAAATAATAATAATAAAAAAGTTATAAAACCACCGAAACAGAATCAGTATTAGCGCTGTTAAGTATTATGTTTATTCAAGATGTGTCACAAGTGTTCACATTGACACCGTCGCCAGGAGAGGAGACTCGATGGCAACATTTTAAAATGTTGACCTTTGCAATACGTTTTGTATGTTTTAAATCTTTGAAATATAGATTTGAATTTGAATATTGTATTTTATTATTCATCGAATTAGGAGGATTAATCAAAGTTATTAAATATTAATTGACTAAACACTATATTAATTTTCACATAAGCAAATAATGAGTGGTTCCATCATTATTTCACACAAGCACACTATTTTACCCTCTTACCAGTGTGAATGTAATTCCCTCATTGCGTGTGTCACGCGTCTAATGTTCGTGCGGAACACTAGAGCTTTCGGCGGATCTAACTGCCACGAGTAACACTTGACTTACAGTGTGCGCCGGGGAATTCGTGAGGAATAAGCCACGCGTGCCGCTGAGGAAAATATCTATCATGTTTAATATTTTGTTGGGCACGCGTGCAATTTACCTCAAGTGTGCGCCAAACGTGAGCAGATAGCTCACTAAATAATTCCACTGCGCATGACATATTCTGATTTATTATATGTCAGCGCGTGTCGTATACCGTAGTAAGTGATTATCCAATCAGAAAATCGCGTACTGAAGGCGTTTAGTGTGCGTACGATAGAACGCGATCACAGTTTGCGGCAATTTTTTTAGTGAGCCAAGTGTTACTCGTCTAGTGCCAGTTGGCTCAGCCGAAAGCTCGATTGTGCGCCGGGCTTAAAGCCCGGCGCACACTAGAGCTTTCGGCTGAGCCAACTGGCACGAGTAACACTTGCCTCACAGTGTGCGCCGGGGATTTCGTGAGGAATCGGCCACGCGTGCCGCTGAGGAAAATATCTATCGTGTTTAATATTTTTTGGCACGCGTGCCATTTTCCTCAAGTGTGCGCCGAACGTGAGCTTCCTGCTCACTAAAAAATTCCACTGCGCATGACATGTTCTGATTTATTATGATATTTCAGCGCGTGCTGTATAGCGTAGTAAGTAATTATCCAATCAGAAAATCGCGTACTGAAGGCGTTTAGTGTGCGTCCGATAGAACGCGAACATAGTTTGCGGCAAATTTGTTACTGAGCCAAGTGTTACTCGTGCCAGTTGGCTCAGCCGAAAGCTCTAGTGTGCGCCGGGCTTAAGCCCGGCGCACACTAGAGCTTCCGGCTGAGCCAACTGGCACGAGTAACACTTGGCTCAAAGTGTGCGCCGGGGATTTCGTGAGGAATCGGCCACGCGTGCCGCTGAGGAAAATATCTATCGTGTTTAATATTTTTTGGCACGCGTGCCATTTTCCTCAAGTGTGCGCCGAACGTGAGCTTCCTGCTCACTAAAAAATTCCACTGCGCATGACATTATCTGATTTATTATGATATTTCAGCGCGTGCTGTATAGCGTAGTAAGTAATTATCCAATCAGAGAATCGCGTACTGAAGGCGTTTAGTGTGCGTCCGATAGAACGCGAACATAGTTTGCGGCAAATTTTTTAGTGAGCCAATTGTTACTCGTGCCAGATGGCTCAGCCGAAAGCTCCAGTGTGCGCCAGGCTTTAATGTTCGTGCGTCACACGTCTGATTTTACGCGGCACGCGTCTAATATTTGTGCGGCACACGTCCCTTTTGTCAAAGATCTTATATATATAGTATATAAGATCTTTGCTTTTGTGTACGGAACGCGTCTAATATTAATGTGCGGCACGCGTCTAATATTTGTGCGACACGCGTCTATTATTTGTAGGGCACGCGTCTAATGTTCGTGTTTTACGCGTCTAAAATTCGTTCGACAATCGAATATTTAACTTTAATGATACATCAGCAACGATGTACCATACTCGAGAATATCAGACTACGAATTTGACTCGCAAAATACACGCGCTTATTCCTCGATATTTTAACAATAATAACGCTCACTTTACTATGCCGCCGCATGCATAACGTCTAAGCAACTTACGCAGTGCATATATCGATGAATACAACTAAATAAATAACAATGGAATACATATATTAGGAATTAAAGGGATTTGAAAAGTATTGCACGTTGAAATGAGAATCTAATAGAAAAACCTTCAAACAATGCAATATCGCAAAATTTTTAGCACGATCAGACTTGCGGAAATTTAATTGAAGAATAGGATTCTAATTGATCAAATTTAACTCTAAAAGGCTTCATTGTTAAGTGTAAAAGGAGCGTTCGTTTAATTACACAACAATCAAGGCTGTAAAGTTAGACAGGCGTTATGTCTTACAACTAACAATCAACATTGCTAAAGAATCTCGTTATTTCTTTACAACTGACACTCACATAATAAAAGAAACGCGTTTTTTCTTTACAACTAACACTCAACATGGTAAAAGAAACGCGTTTTTTTCTTTACAACGAACACTCAACATGGTAAAAGAAACTTTCTTTAACCAATTATTTATTACCGTATTAGTTTTATTCGAATAAACGCCCCTCTTTGAATAAAAGCCCCTCGTAGAACATAGTTTTGAATAAACGCCCCTCGAATAAACGCCCTGGGGCCTATATTTATTTCCTTGAGTAAACGCCCTGCCACATGCATATATACACATTTTGATACTATTTTTACTGTATTTTATCACTTCTTGATATCAATTGATGTTGTATTTTTGCATATGATTTTTTTTTTACCTGTTTTTATCATGATTGTATTTAATATTGTACGACTACGGTTTCAGCCATTGGCTGTTTGTGTCATTTTAATAAAGATATACCGATATGAAATTATACATGTTACTATAAACCTGAAAAAATTAATGAATAAACGCCTCCCTCGAATAAACGCCCCCACCCCTAAAAAAAACGCAGAAAACTATTCGAATAAATACAGTATTCATTACTCGCACTGTTTTATTGCGACTGCATTGTACTCTTCATTGAAATTACTGAAATCATACTTATTAAACGTTGGTACTGCAGTACCTGCAGCAGAACGATTTTATGAAAAATGATTTAAAAAAACCCTCTCCATCCAGGTGTGATTAGACATAGAAATGTTTAGTTTGTCGGTTTATAAACAGAAAATTACTGAAAATGCCAAACTGTGGGTACATACTGTAGTATCAGTGGCTAGATCTCATATGATCCTAGATTCAATTCAATTTTATTTTACCAATTAAAATTTTACAATTTTACAATGTAAATTAATACAATTACTATATAAAAATATTTATATTATTTAAAACAATCAGTATATAAAACAGACATGAATAATAATTTTAAAATTTGTATTATTAAAATTACTATATAAAAATGTTTATATTATTTAGAACAATCAGTGCGGTACATAAAAACAGACATGAATACCACAGGGATACAATATTTTAAAAACAAATAGATAAGAATATCAAAAATAGAGAAAAAATAAAGCAGCGAAATTGAAAGATATCGACGGTATTATATACGAAATGAAATTGAATTTTTTCTTACCTTTAGAAATTGTTAGCAATTTCCTCCAGAGAACCAGCGTGACGCAATTGTTTAGGTACTCCAGATTTGGCGCGTACTAATGTAAGTAACTAACTGAAAGTGTTGGTTAATTTGTCATCACTTCATTACCTACAATTATCGTCTGCTTTATAAATAAATCAACCAATCACAATACTTTTCACATGATCGAACGAGCCAATCCTGATTGTTCATAGTATTTAATCAATCTACTAAAGAATGAGAAACCAAAGATGGGAGTGGGTGAGACCACGCCCATTTTTCTTCTGAAAATAATATCGTTTATTGGTGAATATTTCAATCAATGTATTTCTTTATTGTTTGTTTTCCTTTTTATTTTAATGATAATGAAAACAATTAACGTGGTGATATGTAAATTTGTCTGGAAAAGCGGATTATTACGAATTATGCAAATCGTGATTAAAATGATACATTTACAAGGTCTCGCATATGTATTATCTTATTTGTCATTTATTTATTGGACTGGGGGGACACGATTGCTTAATTAATTATTTTATTCATTTATGCCATCTGTAATAAAGCGACACTTTATTAATAACTCGTACACGAAGGCTTAATTTTTATGCAGGGTTTATTCTTTGAATAACGTATAATACTACAATACATATCCTGGAAACACTGATAATAAATTTTAAGGCCTCGCACATAACACCGCCTTCGACCACAATGTCCCATTCAATGCCGTTTTACGTGATTGGCATTATACTGTAGTGTATAAGCATAATTTGCATATAAGTGGATTAATACCACAACAATAGAGGGCGCACACTTTAACACCATCGATGTTTATTTAGGTGTTTTGTGTATTTAAGCATACGAACTTGATTAAAGATTGGTTTCCACTTTAGAACATGAGCAGCGCAAGGACCTACGCATAACGTACACAATTTGACCAATCACACATGACCGTTCAAGGGGTTTCTTGCGTATTTCCATGCGTAGTCTGGTTGTAAACGGCGATTTGAAAAGACAATTGTGGCACACATACCGTGTTGGAGCAAGAGCAGTTTTAAAAATCAGCATATAATGCCTACTGTTTGCTGCTTACTTGGTATGCCAAGAAAGTGTTATTATTATACGACAACAATCGAAACGGCGATTGGCTGAGTAACAACATTAAAAAAAGAAAGACTAGAGACTTGGCGAACGACCTAACTCTTTAACTGCAACTTGGTTTGTTTAATTTAACCACAGTACTTGGAGCGCAAATCAAATACGTATTCCCTTTTTTAAAACTACTTCTTTTAAACATAGCATTAAGTTCACTGGTCCTAAACTTTGGGATAACGTACCAGATAAAAAGTGCTTTGTCTAAGAAGAGTTTTTCTTTTAAATTGAAACGGCACCTCTTATCTAGTTATGTTTAATTATCCTTTCACTCATTGTAGTTTTGATATTTAGTCTTTTCGGTACCCTGAATCTAAAAGTCTTCATTACTGTTCTTGTCCTGTTTCCGGTTCCCGTATTGTCCTGTTTTTTTTTTATTTTCTATGGGCTGCCTTATACAAGCTTTGCTTTTTAGGAATGTTGCCCCTCTTATTTTAATAATTTTTACTGTTAATTTTTATTTTCTATGAAAGACAAGAGAAATAAATGTTACTTTGATTGATTGATTGATTGATTGATTGATTGATAATTAATTATGTCTTTTCTAATCTAATTGTGTAGGCAATGAAGTACATCCATGTCAATCTTGAATGGTTCATTTTCTCTTAAGCTCTGTCTACACTATAAAAAAAAAAGTGATGTGCCCATATATGGACATGGATGATGCAGGGAGTTGTACACTCCCTGGATGATGTCATATCACTACCATATTTAGGTATATCACAACATATTTGCATGGGCACATCAAACTTTTTTTGTCAAACTAGTTTGATTATTGTTGACAGCTCAGAGCTTTAATGGAAATATAAGTGATATCATCCATTCACTTAAACGTCCATTCAATTAAAATTATGTTATAATTTTAATGAAAATATTAAAACCATATTTGTCATTTGTCATATTCTACAAAAACACGATTACGCTAATAAATCGAATACCGGATTTAATTCGTCTAATCCGGCTCATTAATAATGCATTCTCTTCAATACTGGGAATGATAATGTTGATGTTTATTATTTTTTGTTATTACCGGTACTAATTGTTTATAGAATTATGATGGTATAATGAGATTACGAAATATGAAATTTGAATATTTTATTTATACTAGGCGACCTCTTCAGTGAAATAATGGTCTCCAATAGGGCCCAGTTATGATAAGCGAATGTGATGTACTAGTACACCGAGGTAATCCCCTACTCTTCTCGAAAGATGTACTATAGGTTCTTTAAAGTGCACATTAGCTAGATGTGTACACTGGATCTACAGTTTACAGTCCTTATCCAAGAAGACTCGTTCTACCACCAGAACCATGGACCGAGTGAGCCTCGATTATATACCAACTATACCACAATATAGTGCCAATTTATACTATTGAGGCCAATTTACACAGATGAGTGATAACGGTAATACAAATCTATGTTAATTCTTATGACCATTTAAACACAACGCGGAGGGGGTGGGCGGTTTCTGCTCAGGATAGATTTAGATTCTACGTTAGACAAGCTACGCGGTGTTCCGCCTACCGTTACCACTCGTCTGTGTAAATTTGCCTTTACTAGAACTGAGATTGTGTTTTAGCTGTCTAGTTTAATATGTCTGTGGTTATTAAAGAAATGAGATTATATCATCTCAAGAATCTAATGTTATTACTTATGATTACACACAACGCGAATCGGACGGGCGGTTTCTGCTCAGGGTAGATACATTCTACGTAGGGCAAGCTACGCGGTTTTCGGCTTCTTACCGTTACCTTTTGTCTGTGTAAATTTGCCTTAAACATATAATGTTTTCATAAATGCAAGGTGGTTGATAAGCATCTTGTCTTTTTAGAACCATGACCTCGCAAATATCTCAATTGTTCCTAATGACTAATATTTTCATTTATTCATAATGACAAGTGAAGGATAATAATTGCGAAAAAGTGGACAATGATGATGATCAATACTCTTTTGGCGAAGAGTACAAAATAGTTCTAGACCGAAATTAGTAAAAGATAAATATGTTGGCACATATGGCGTTTCATATATCACATATAATAAGTGAGTTCACATTTTCAGATTGTTATAGTTTTCAGACAAAAATCGTAACGCCGACTGGTGGACTAACATAAAAAAGACAGACTTGGGGGCAAGTCTAAGTACAAAATAACGACCATCAGGTAAATGCATTCGTTCTTTATTTACAACACATATAAGTTTGTTACAATAGCATTACCATGGATCTATAAATTATAATTTAATGTATAGGTCCATGGCATAGCGTACACCGGACCACTAGTACAAATCTGTCTCTTTGCCGGTTATGCATTACGTCATTGTAATATTTGATCATGCATAGCGGATTGTAACTAACGCCATCACAGGTCAATACCAACGAAAAAACACGCAAACGCTTGTGACAAATATGCCTCAATAGAAACCAAATAATTTGTTAATAACAATTTATATAGTTTTAAGATACTCAGTAGCCTATGCATTTATGTAGCGGCATTTGAAGTATAAATTGGCTACTGTAGAGATCGATGCCAATAGGCCTATATAGTGGTGGGAGCTCCTTAAAATGGGCACGGTGTAGCCGTTCAAAATATTATTTATATAACAAAAATAATCAAATAATCAATAATTCAAAAACTGCCCATTGGGTTATCTCTCTGGCCAATCTATAATACATAAATATTAATATAAGTGGTACAGATAGTAATGTGATTTACATATAAGTATTTTAATCTTAAGCTTGGTTCCCACTATTGACGTAACGTAACGCACACTATTCAACGGAAGAAAATCCCCTTTCAATAATTCAGTTTATGATAATTGTAAATACATTTATTATTCATATTACGAAGTTCAAATCAACTCGCAGTGATGTTTCTTTCTGAAAACCATAATTTGTACACAAACATGTTATTGTTTAGAGTTAAAAATTGTTATAATAATTTTATTTCAGAAACAAACCCATCTCTAAGCAAAATAATTAAAAACGGCAAATAATATTTTTAAATTTCGTTAAGTTGTTATTATTAAATCGATATAAACAACTAAAAAAACAACCAGAAAGATGTCCAATCACACTTGCGCGCGCGTGGGCGTGACTTTAGGCGCAACCTTTGACATGCAATGTTCACGTGAGGTTACACGCCAGGGGTAGCCAATGAAAACCGTTTATCATTATGACCGCTAAACTCAAGTTGACCGGATTGTTCACACTACGCGATAATAACTAAATTTCGTGCAATTCTGCTCCAGTTTGTACTTTCTCTGCTTCACTTTTAAATTTAGCAGTGATTTCTTCAAATGTTTTGTTCTTTGTTTCCGGCACGACGAAATAAGTGAATGCTGTCGTCAGCGCTAAGAAGAAAGTGAATACCAGGAACGTAAATGCTCCAATTCCTGCCTGTAAATACGCAAAAAAAGAAGAAGTTTTTATAATAATTGTAAATGTGGCGAATTTAATTATATTTAAACAACTTTCCACGCATGCTCATAGCTTTCTACGCTTGGATAAACTGGATCATGTTTTCATGTTGTCCATTTGCATTCCAAATTTCCAATCAACAAAAACCCAGTATTTATTTTATTACGCGAATAATACATTCGCCTAGTGGTGGATGTCAAATTTTCTTTAAGTGTCTGTATCTTTGAAAAGCTTTTAAAATATTGACGTAGCTACAAACCTGCATAAATGGAAAGGCAAGACCAATAATAAATGTTGACCACCAATTGCACTGAACAGCTATGCTCATGGCAGCAGGCCTTGGGCCTTGTGCCCACAGTTCCGGAACCACTACGAACGGCATAGGACCTGATTAAAGATGCAATTTGTCAATAATTAGATTGAA
The DNA here is from genome assembly GCF_964355755.1 of Antedon mediterranea. NCBI lineage: Eukaryota > Metazoa > Echinodermata > Crinoidea > Comatulida > Antedonidae > Antedon > Antedon mediterranea. The sequence continues at coordinate 33,492,472 of NC_092672.1, forward strand.
AGTAGAAGTACAAGCTATAAAGACGATGGCACACAGTGATGGGTACCACCTCCTCCCCCAAATCTATTATTATCATTATTCAACACAGATATGCATGACGTTAAATATGTCACGTATAACCTCGTGTATATTCATGTTTCTACCTGACGGCATGTCAAGCATAGCATCATGTATATTCATGTTTCTATGTGACGTATGTCAAGCATAACATCATGTATATTCATATTTCTATGTGACGTACTTTATGTCGTGCATAACATCATGTATATTCATGTTTCTACCTGACGGCATGTCAAGCATAGCATCATGTATATTCATGTTTCTATGTAACTTATGTCAAGCATAACATGTATATTCATGTTTCTATGTGACGTATGTCAAGCATAACATCATGTATATTCATGTTTCTAACTGACGTATGTCGTGCATAGCATCATGTATATTCATGTTTCTATGTGACGATGTCAAGCATAACATGTATATTCATATTTCTAACTGACGTATGTCGTGCATAGCATCATGTATATTCATATTTCTAACTGATGTATGTCGTGCATAGCATCATGTATATTCATGTTTCTACATGACGGCATCTCAAGCATAGCATCATGTATATTCATGTTTCTATGTGACGTATCTCGTGCATAGCATCATGTATATTCATGTTTCTATGTGACGTATGTCAAGCATAACATCATGTATATTCATATTTCTAACTGACGTATGTCGTGCATAGCATCATGTATATTCATGTTTCTATGTGACGTATGTCAAGCATAACATGTATATTCATGTTTCTATGTGACGTATGTCAAGCATAACATCATGTATATTCATGTTTCTAACTGACGTATGTCGTGCATAGCATCATGTATATTCATGTTTCTATGTGACGTATGTCAAGCATAACATGTATATTCATATTTCTAACGGACGTATGTCGTGCATAGCATCATGTATATTCATATTTCTAACTGACGTATGTCGTGCATAGCATCATGTATATTCATGTTTCTACCTGACGGCATGTCAAGCATAGCATCATGTATATTCATGTTTCTATGTGACGTATGTCGTGCATAGCATCATGTATATTCATGTTTCTATGTGACGTATGTCAAGCATAACATCATGTATATTCATATTTCTAACTGACGTATGTCGTGCATAGCATCATGTATATTCATGTTTCTATGTGACGTATGTCAAGAATAATATGTATATTCATGTTTCTACATGACGTATGTTAAGCATAACATCATAAATATTCATGTTTCTACCTGACGTATGTCATGCATAACATCATAAATATTCATGTTTCTATGTGACGTATGTCAAGCATAACATGTATATTCATGTTTCTACATGAAGTATGTCAAGCATAACATCATAAATATTCATGTTTCTACCCGACGTATTTCATGCATAACATCATAAATATTCATGTTTCTATACCTGACGTATGTCAAGCATAGCATCATGTATATTCATGTTTCTACGTGACGTATGTCAAGCATAAAATCGTGACGTATGTCGTGAATAATACTGTTTCTGAAAAAAAAATCACAATTCCTTTTGCGGAAAATACATGAAGGGACACAGCGTATGTTTATGATCCCATTGATTGATTGTATGTATCCCGATTAATTGTCTACGTTTTATTTTTCTAGGCCTAGCTAACATACCTGGACCGATGGCGAATCCGATGATATAAAGATAAATGAAAGCCAGTGTCACCCATTGCCATGCGTCGCCCTTAAATGATTTGGAATTTAAAACAAAACAAATCAAGATTAAAAACGTACAGCCCATACCAGAAGGAAAGAACAAAAATAGGAGGTATAGTAAATACAACTTTCCTTCCATTTTCATGTTTTTGTTCCGCATTGTACACTGTCATGAATTTTATTGATATAGTGTTATTCAATTGGTTATTTGTTGTATTGTATCGGATGGTATGTAAAGTCGTTGGTTCTGTGTACATGCAGTGCACATTAAAGGGCCGGGTTGGTGTACGAGATTTTAATATAAGGGTGTATCCTCTTAGAATAAGTGTGATTGGTAAATATGGCCACTGATTGTTGTGAGCATGAGGCATAAACAAGCAGCAGAGTGGAACCATTTTTGTATGGGGGTAATAAACAAGGGTGAAACTCATGACTGTACGTAATAATATAAAAAACACTATTCTATACTTACATCCAGGCTGAGTGATAGGGTTATTATTGCAGTTATAAAAATCATAGCGGCGTATGGGTATAACATTAGCACACGGCGGCCAGTTCTATCCACTATATAAACCTAAAAGCATAAAGAAAATGTGTAAGGTGTGTTAAATTTAGTAAACGGAAAACATACTCTATTACGTCACACACATACGATTATGTCAAAAAGGTATGAAACTCGATTTGAAAACATCACCAATCTTATAAACTGTCGCCGCTCGGAAATATAAATTAAACAAATGAAATAAACTTTATTGAAAAGTTCCTCCACACATATTCTACATACTCTTTGGAAATCATTTTGAATATGTATATAATTATACCATATATACATATTGTCAATGGGAGGATTGTGGATCACATGACACTAACCAATAACCACTTCATTAAACTCTTACGTCATCAAGAGTGCAATTTCGTATTATGCACAATAAATTAATGTGATGTTATAGATCTTAGGCCATGGGTTGTCGCGAATCGAAAGGACCTTTAATTTATTTTAGAAAACATTTCAATCAGCAATACTCACCGCAACAATCGTCATTAATACATTTACAAGCCCAGTTCCAACAGTCGCCAGGGCTATTGCATCGTCTTCCATGCCCGCTTGCGTATAAATCTCAGTTGCGTAGAACATGACCTTAAAATAAAAACCATACAATACAATTATATTGGTGACCATGTTTGCTGGCAGGCCATGTCTACTGACAGACCATGTCTGCTGGCAGGCAATGTCTGCTAGCAGGCCATGTCTGATGGCAGGCCATGTCTGCTGGCAGGCCATGTCTGCTAGCAGGCCATGTCTGCTGGCAGGCCATGTCTGCTAGCAGGCCATGTCTGCTGACAGGCCATGTCTGCTGGAAGGCCATGTCTGCTGACATGCCATGTCTGCTGACAGGCCATGTCTGCTAACAGGTCATGTCTACTGATAGGTCATGTCTGCTGACATGCCATGTCTGCTGATAGGCCATGTCTGTTAACAGGCCATGTCTGCTGACAGGCCATGCATGCTGATAGAAGGCGCTGAACAACATCCACCAACGCTAGATATATTGGTGACGTCACAAAACTGTAATAAAATCCCGAGTTGTCTATATATTGGACACTATTAAGTAGTGCGCCCGTTGTCGTTATTTTACTCTGTTTCGGAGCCTTTAATATTTAAAAAAAGTACTTACGGCATTGATTCCAGAAAATTGTTGACCGGCATGAAGAAAAACTGAAATTATTAAAGGCATTTTCCACCAGCTTTCTTTCAACCTGAGTACATCAAGCATGCTTATTTTGCCGTCCTCATCCATCTCCTGACTTTTCCTGTGTTCTTCCTTCATTTCATTTATCTCAATCTCAACATTATCACATCCACGTAGCTTCTGCATAGCTTTTAAAATAAAATATTATTAATAAAAGAGAAAGGAAACACGTTTTAAGGACTGAACCCCAAAAGGAATTGTTACATAGGGGAAAAAGTATATAAAAACAATATAGTAGCCAAAATTACTTGATATTCAATTACTGTATAAGAATTGGTATTAAAATAACATCATTGTTATTGTTATAAAAAGAGTTTAAATGCTGGTAACGTACAGAGTATACATACGACCATAGGAATCGTGGATCCGCTAGATATTCAAATAGTGTTGTGCCTAAATGTGGTAGTGCTATCCCCAAATATGGTGGTGATATGACATCATCATGTCAATATATGGGCATATCACATGTTTTTGTCACATAAAGTGTGACAGTGTAGACAGAGCTTAACGTATACCGTGACATACGTCGTCTTCTCAAAGGTTACACGTCATGCTTTTCGTTAAACAAATTTGCATTTGCGGTTGGTTACAAAATGGACCGTGGACCGTGAGAGTGGCCTATGTTGGTTAAGAAAACTACCAGCCCAGGTGTACATTTTCACGTAATCATCACAAGTCATCTACGTATCTTTATTATCAATGTAATTATTGTATTAAAGAACAGTACAAAGTTCAGCGGTCGGAAACACAATAATAATTATTTGGTTTGACAAAAAAAGGGTGATGTGTCCAAATATGGTAGTGATATTCCCAAATATGATAGTGATATGACATCATCATGTCCACTCGATCACATCATATTTTTTTTGTCACATAAAGTTTGATAGTGTAGACAGAGCTTTACTCAGTATAGTAAATGTCGAGCTACATGCACTAGTATCCACAGTAGCATAATATTCGTGGCATTGTTATATTTATTATTGTGTTTCCGGCCGCTGAACTTTGTACTGTTCTTTAATACAATAATTACATTGATAATAAAGATACGTAGATGACTTTGTGATGATTAGTGTTAACATGAGATTGCTGAGGTGAGATTAGAACCGAGAAGCGGAACCATTGCTTGAATTTTTCATTCATAGATTAGCAGAGAAGCTAGTGGTGCTTTTTACTGGATACATAAATAATTCTTACCTTACCTTTAGTAAAGTTAAGAGGCAATGAGTTTTTATAATCAATCAATATAATCATTATACAACTCAATCGATTTGTATTGCTATTGCTAATACTTTATTGATTGAGGAAAACTTTCCATGCAACAATATTGTAAGAGAACGCTTTCCCGCGGAAACACTACGACCTTTTACCTCTATTCAGTTAACTATTAAAAAGACGCCATTTTGCAAACTTAATCCAAATTATTACCTTCCCTGGCCTTTTCTTCATCTCCTCGGTTGATAAGAAGCCATCGTGGACTTTCTGGGCAAATTAGCAATATCAAGCAGCCGCCCATACCAAACACGCCGGTCAACGCTAGACAAAGTGGCCAGCCATCTTCATCATTCAAAGGGTACAGTCCAAGCACCTATAAACAAAATTTCATTATTGATCAGTCACGCGGGTATTATCTTCTGTTTTAAGTAGAGCACTATTTATTAGAGACAACATAACATATACTTGTGTGATAATAATAAAAAAATGTTTACTTTTACGTGAAGACTTAACAAGTTGTCTTTATTGCAATCAACATATTGACATGCGTTATGTGTTCGATTTCTAAAAACTGAAGAGTGAAGACTAAAAAGACAGAGGGCGCACACAAATCAGGTGCTACGGTAAAGTCGAACTCGAGTTTTCGTATTGGTAACATTTGCCGTAACTATTATTATAGTATACCTGTGCTATTAAAATTCCAACTGTAATGGCGAGTTGATGACACGTGCCAATTGCACCTCTCAAATTGATAGGTGATATTTCAGCTAGGTAAAGTGGAACAATGGTGATAGAAATGCCAACACTGAATCCGATGACGATGCGGCCCATTATGACCATCACATAACTGTTTGCGACCTGGCTAAGCCCAAACATTAAAGAGGCTGATACGGAAAATACATTGTTAAGGATGAGGGCGCCTTTACTGGAATATAAAGAAATACACAACACGTAAAATAATATTAATGATCATTGTCAATTAATTATGTTGTAACAAGTAAATACGTCTTTGTTGTTGATATTTTTAAAGAAAACATTTATTCAAAATGCCTTCAAAAATTAAGAGAGGAAAAAGTAAACAATATCAATATCAGAACAATACAAAACACACAACGTGTAACAATTTGTTATTGTTTAATTTGTGAAGACCTACGTATGAACTAATCAATCAAAATCAATCAAACTCACCGTCCTAATACGTCACTTAGGTAGCCTGCGATCAAAGCCCCAAAAGCGCCACCAATGGCGTAGATAGAGACGGTTGTTGACCAAAGCCATCTCAAACTGTCTTCTGACAAGTATTCTCCTTTTCGATCGTAATACGATAGAATGTAGAACTCTTGGGTACTCTAATTGAAAAAATGAAGAAAATTACAAGTGATTACATCCGATTTTGTCGCTGTCATTATGTAGATCTTAAATTATTACATTAATTATCTCTCCATCAAATGAGTTCAGATCCAACAAAAGCTGATTTATAATGTTGTGCTCTTTTTGTTAACATTAGAAAACATATTGAATTGCTTGAATTTAATAACAATATTTTAAAAAGATCAATGTGGGTTTTTTTTTTTGATGGCCGTACCAAAATTCAAGTTGTTACATAAAACTAATTTTCTGAAACTACAGTAAGTAAAGCTTTGTCTACACTATCAAATTTTATGTAACAAAAAAATGTGATTTGCACATATATGGACATGCTGATGTCATATCACTACCATATTTGGTCACATCACACTTTATTGTCACAAAAATGTGATAGTGTGAACAGAGCTTAAGTATAGGTCAACTAATTTTTTCTTTCTATTTTCTTTTCATAATTTGAATAAGAACTTTCTAATGCTGTTCCTTATTAATATTAATAACAAGTTTGTAATTACATTTGAAACACCAGTTAGGACACCTGTGTTATAACCGAACTGGAATGAAGATCCAACTGTGACGGCCAACGTTGACAAGAACAACCATAATGTGAGGTTTCCCTATGGAAATAAACAGGTACAAATACACATTAATAGTGTGAGTGAATGCAAATAATTAACAAACAACTCTACAACGTTGTGCAAATTTGTTTCGGAATCAACTTAACTTTAATTTTGCATTTAATTGCGGTTCCTTTGTATGTTTAAATTGAATGTATTTTTGACACAGCTAAGTTTTATACAGTGTGGTGTTTGCTTGATACAGTGCTGTTCCGTACTATCTGTGTAAAGCTCTGTCAACACTATCAAACTATTTTGACAAAGAAAGTGTGATACACCCAATAATTATGGTAGTGATATGACATTATCATGTATGGGCACATCACGTATTTTCTCCAGTGTCAAATAGTGAACATGGTCATTTTTACTGTACAAGGATACAAATAAGTATAAAAAATTGATGCACATATTAATAAATAAGTAATTTTATATAATAATATTAATAAAAGTATTTGATAAATAAGTACTATAATAGGTTGGGTTGGGTAACGTAGTTTTTGTATGTGTATCGCGGAACGAATTTATAAAATCGCAAATAAATAAATTCACTTTCTGAATTCTTACTCATAGAACGATCAAAGTATTTGAAAAAAATACCATAATTTGTGTAAGTTTACCGGGGAAAGAATTTGTAAAATCGCAAATGAGTAACTTCACTTTCTGCATTCCAACTCCTAAGACGATCACAGTAGACGATCGAAATATACCATTATAGCTTTTGTATTGTATTTTAAATTGAGAGAAATTACACTTACAAAAATCATTGTGATCGTACTGCACCGTTTTTATTTTGATAATAAATAATACATAATTTATTTTATTTATTTATTTATTTATTTATTTAAAAACATATTTATACAGGCATATACACAATCAAGTAGAAATATACTTGTTTTGCATTGTGATCCTGTTGGAAAAAACGGATACAAATTTAAATAAAAAATAAATTAAATATAAACTATCAACACTGAGAGATTTTCGTTATATTAAACGTGTATGGTCAACCATTTGTGATTGACCAATAACATTCTTAAATAAATCTTACCTGATTGTCTTTAGCAGGGGTGAACGATTTCGAACTAATCATGGTTATGTTTTAACCAGCTTACTCCTTACCCTCTGTACTCGTTTACGTAAATGATATTTATAATTATATAATATTACTATGGATCAACAAATTATGAACTATTTAGTTAATTATTAACAAAACTGGGTCCAAAGGTAGGCAGCCATCCATTTACACACCCATTCTTTATCATTCACATATATACGTCAATAATGAAGAGGCGGTTCACCATACAAACGACGTCAATTAACCTATAGTATTATATTGTTTACTATACAAATCATATTGTATTCCTTCTGACCCACCACCCATACTCCATCCTCCAACAACATCAACACGTAGGCCTACGCCATTGATAACCCTTACGATTTTTCAACACAGTCTCAGCACAATCTATGTATTTAGGGGATATTTTCATGTGAAATAGTATAGTGTACGAGGGGACATCCATGTTTCAACCCACGGTCAACCCAGAAAACACCTCTAATTAGTAAGGGGTAAACTTGTTTGGCCCCGAAGTGTTGCCAGTCTAAATAGGTAATCTCACCATTAAAGTTCTGCCTCAGTGCGCTTTATCATACAAATCTAAATTTGACTTTAACAAAAACACTTGTTCAAACAAACTTATGACTACTTCAAATATAGGCCTACACTTACACCTGCTAAGTCAACTGGCTTTACTATAACATTTTTGTTTTTGTAAATGGTATTTTGTTTACGTTATTAGTTCACAATAATAACTTAATTATAACTCCTTTAACAACCATTTTTTACTCGGGGTACCCGAGTCTAGGTCTTACTCATTTTCTTCTCTTCTTCCTCCATCTGGACACTATTGAGTAAAAAGTGCGATTTTTAAAGTACTACTCCTCCCTTATTCGTTGTATTATTGAGCTGGGATTTGGCATGAACATACTACAGGGACATGTCCTCAAAGCTATAGAGCCGGATTTTTAATTTTTTGTTAATTAATTTGTTTAATTAAGAAGCCACAATGTGTGACACACACCACAGCGTTATGTAGTTATATGGTTATATGCGGATTCTTGGCGTAGTGGTTATCACGTTTGCTTAACACGCAGAAGGTACCTGGTTCGAGCCCGGACGAAACCTTTTTTTTTAAACTTTATGGTGAAAAGTACTGTATACGCAATATGATAATTATATACAGTATATCTTATTTTTATTATTTTTTTAAATACTTATTTTGTGTAATCGGTAATTATCACTTTTACACATGTTTATTTTTCTTTGTGCTTATTACCATATTTATTTGTAATTTAAATGGATTAAAAAACTTTCTGTAACCCACATTTTTAGTGTAAGTGGTTTTCGTAGTGTAGTGGTTGTCAAGTCTGCTTAATCACGCAGAAGGTCCCGGTTCGAGCCCTGGCGAAACCTATTTTTCTTTTACTTTATGGTGAAATAACTGTATACGTCTGTATACAGCTTCTTTCGCTGTACCCCGAGTATTGCACATTCGTACTTTTTTGTTAATTAATTTGTTTAATTCAGAAGCCACAATGTGTCACACACACCACAGCGTTATGTAGTTATATGCGGCTTCTTGGCGTAGTGGTTATCACGTTTGCTCAACACGCAGAAGGTACCTGGTTCGAGCCCGGGCTAAACCTTTTTTTTTTAAACTTTATGGTGAAAAGTACTGTATACGCAATATGATAATTATACAGAGTATATCTTATTTTTATTATTTTTTAAAATACTTATTTTGTGTAATCGGTAATTATCACTTTTACACATGTTTATTTTGCTTTGTGCTTATTACCATTTATTTGTAATTTAAATGGATTAAAAAACTTTCTGTAACCCACATTTTTAATGTAAGAGGTTTCGTAGTGTAGTGGTTGTCAAGTCTGCTTAACACACAGAAGGTCCCGGTTCGAGCCCTGGCGAAACCTATTTTTCTTTAACTTTCTAACTGTATACGTCTGTATACAGCTTCTTTCGTCTGTACCCCGAGTATTGCACATTCGTGCTTGTTCTTATTTCATTATGCTCATCATTGTAATTTTATAAAAAAAAATTGTTTGATGCTTTGTAATAACAGTCACGAGGTTTGTTACTGATGTATTGCCATCATTTGTTGTTGCCTGGTTCATTAAAAATAAACAGACGATTGGGAATTATGTATTTATAAATGTGTTAGATAAATGTTATTTAATTATGATAATGATTGTATCATTTATTATTTTGGTAACACTTGAAAGTGTCTAGAATAATGGCCTACGTGATGCAAATGAACTTAGTAAGGACAGTCACCTCTGCAACTCTAGTAAACTTTACTACATTATAGCTGTTCGTTTATTTACCTAGATAACTGAATTCCATATTGCAATGACAGTTCCCATGATCCATCGCGTCGCGATTGATCAAAATACTTGCGACGCGCTAGCGTCATTTGCGTTGCGTCCAGCGCAAATGAGTTCACCAATCACATGACCACACCAATAATGATTTGTCAATTTACCGGTACTTACGATGCACTTACGTCCAAGTATAACCAGGCTTTTAATGTATAAAATGTTAACAAATTGCAGAATGTAATTAAACATTAAGAAGAAAGATGGAATACATCAGTCGATCTGTCTCAACGTATACTGTACATTTTGGTTTAAACTTTGACATTTGGTTTAACCTTTGAGACCGTTTACTTCCTGTATGTTGTATGTTAATTTACATTATTACATTACATAACATTACTCTTAATCTTTTACGACGAGAATTCAATCTCATAAGAGCATCGATACGATAAATTGTAGAAATAAAAAATTACGGTAGATATTACTGATTATTGATTATGGATAGCGCCTCATAGCGTGTCGTATGTATTTCACGACATGCTTACGTGATCCAAATGATAACATATGGACATTTAACCTGACATCACGTGTTTCTGTATGATATTCCCCTAGTATATCGATGCTTACCTTCTGACCAATTTCTTGCTGGCTGGTGTAAACCCTGCCGCCGGGCGTTACGTTAGGTTGAACGAATGAATTACTACCTTTCCGCTCTCTAAGCCCAACGTAAGTGTACCCATCCGTAGACATGTTTTTATAGCGTTGTGTATAATACAGTTGTAACATGCACGGTATTAAGATACAATAGTATCTTTATGACACCTTTGATTAAATATTATATGATCGTTATCGGATTCGGAAGCAATGTATCAGCCGTAGACCATGCATTGGAAGCATGTTGTACGCCATGTCTATAGTAATCATCGTTACATTGGTCTAATTTTATACCTTCATGGTTGAACAACATTCAAAATGTTTGGCCAAGCCAATATGACATAGGCCTCTATAAATCTGAAATAGTTCAATTAATTTCATTTCAACTTTAATTTCGGGACAAACTATACATATGAAACATATACACAAACAAAAGAAAAGAAACACACTTGATTCTGTTACAACCATCAATAAAGGTGAGGAAGAGAAGACCAAGAATTGTCAATTGACATGCCTCTCCATTTATAATACATTCTGGAATCAGTAACGCAGAGGTCTGATTCCCCTGGTTTAGGAGCCTTAAGTGGCCTTCCAACGCTGGAGCCCTCGGAAATGTTTAGCCTATTTCCACATATAATGTTAATGCCTGTTCCTCTGAGCACTGCTCAGGGGCCCCATAAGCTCCGGGGCCCTGGGTTTAGCCAGTGAGTGCTCACAAGCCTTACGCCACTTTCTTAAATCCATCATTATAATTACTGTTGTTTCAAGCTATTTAAAACTAACGGCTGTACATGGGTTTTGTTAACAGGGCCTCGATCGTAGCATACCAGTGGTCATAGCATCATAGGATAGGTTAGCTGTCGACAGCTCGTAGTTATTTGTACGTGGAAGAAAAAGTCATCTCGAGAAAATTAGGCCTACTATACTGTCAAGCGTACACATTTCCCAACGACATGACGTCATGGATTGATAATAATGAAAGATAAGTACAAAAATAAATAATACACACATATACATACACCACATGCATTATACATTTTTTGAAAATCCAAATGCAAAATCACTGAAAAATGACAAGGCTTTTGTTTGTTTTAGTTGCATGTACATTCGAGTCTCAATAATTCTACAACAAACTATCAAAGTAAAAAGGTTATCTTTAATAAATGTTTTGTATAATAAAACAAAAATGACAATGCTTTTGTTTGTTTTAGTTGCATGTACATTCGAGTCACATTCTACAACAAACATTCAAAGTAAAAAGATTATCTTTAATAAATGTAACCCAAATTTGTTATCTGCTGCATAGGGGCCTACGTGTAAAGTAAGCCCTAGGATAATAACCTCTGTCAATCTTCAATATATGAGTGATACTATACCAAAGACGAAATGAATGCAATCAGTCTGAGCATGCATAAAAATCAATCGCAAATTTAGATAAATTAAAACATAAATTAAAAAAAATAAATTAAAAAAAATCAATCGCCGTTGTGCAAGTTGCTTTTCATGACTTAAGCTCTGTCTCAAAAATGTGATGTGCCCATATGGACATGGATGATTGTCATCACTACCATATTTGGGCACATCACACTTTTTTGTCACATAAAATTTGATAGTGTAGACAGAGCTTTACACAATTTTAGAATTATGTGTAGTCAGCTATTATCTATTGATTGGCAAATTATATGCTGCTTGTTGCTTTCCAATCATTTCAATATTTTAAATTATTTGATTGTGAATCAGTCATAATCATTATCAGGTTTATCATCGTTATTGAACACCATCATCCGGGTCTTCATGTCATCATCATCATCATGGTCATCATTATCATCATCATCATGGTCATCATTATAATAATAATAATAACAACAACTTTATTTAAAAACTGATACATCACTTTGAATCACCAGATTGGTGTTTTTCATTATAAAAGTATTTACACAAGTTATCATTTACAGTAAATGATTTAAAAACTATAAAAAAAAAATCAAAAAAGAGACACAACTGATACAGTTAAAAAATACAGTTCATGAAAAACATAAGAGTTTCAGGTATATTTTATCTTTGGTAATACATTATTTATTCACGCTGCTGCTCTAATTGAGTATTCACTTCTGTAACAAAAAATAATATTTATTCACATATAAAAAGAGAAAAGAAAACCAAAAACCATTGTCTGACAGACAATTAAGTATTTGTTGCTTTAAATTACATTTTGTTCAGGTAAAATAACTATTATGTGACAATAAAATGACACATTCAAAAACATTTGAAATAAAAAATATTTTTCAATAAGCGAGCAGCGTTTTTTGTAAGAAATATTTCTTGTTGAAATATATGCCTATGTGTATTAGGAGCTGTAATTGCATTTGAGTTTATATCATTTAAACTATTCCATAGCTTTGCGCCAGAATACGAGAAACTTTTCTTTTTTTTTCTTTATACCCAGTGATCATTACCTATTGCATTGGTAAAAAAAAGTATAATTATTGTTAAAAGTGTAATTAAACGTTAGTAAGTAGTATTGGTAATTGCTACTCAGTATGCATTAAGAATTAGTATTGTAGCCACCTACCGTGTGTTTGTAAAAGTTATATCCAAGTTATTATAGAGGGCGCAATATGTGAATATGTCGTGACGTATCATCATCAGGGTGTGAGTGTAAATACACAGCTTTTGAACAATGCAATACTGTACGGTAAATTATACTTGGCAACCGTCCCCCAACAAGTGCACTAAACAAATCGGGGTACTTAAACTTAAGCCTTTCTTAGGCCCCAACATACTCAACATAGGCCTATAAACGTTAGTCATTAAACAAATATATCGTTTTGATTTAGTTTTTCGCTTTTTTTTTTTTATCTCCATTGAGATCCAGTCACTGATACCCACAGCATTGTCATTTTTTCAGTAATTTGCCTTTGGATTTGTATATATATAAACACATTAGGCAATGAACATTAATTCGAAACCGCCCGGTGATATACTGAAATTTAAATAATTAATTTGAAACGATAAAGATGAGGAAATCTGGGAGAATGAGAAAAAGTCGTCCCAACCGAGAGTATATTTAATAATAATAATTTAGTTTTAACATGAAAATTACCGCACAATTATCAAAATTTAATAATAAAATCGGTAGAATAAAATACAAAACATTAATTTAAATTCGAATTTAGTAAATGAGGAAAACCAAAAAAGGGGTGAACACGAATCTGAAAGACGATCGAGGGGCGTTCGAAAGATTGATCACAGTTTTTAGTTAGTTACAATAATATAGGTAGGCATATGCTTAAAATGTAAATGCCTATACCATTCCAAAGCTTATATAATATATTATTTTATTATAAGAATATGAACATGAAGCAACGCCGCGAATGATTGAATAATATCGCCGAACCATGCAAAATAAAACGACAAACGAAACTCAATTATTCTACAAGCATTAACTGCTGATCTAACTGATGACGTCATGTAACCGACGGCCAATGAGACGACAGGCGCTGTCGTAATCTGCTTTCGAAGCGGACGTGACGACGCCCGTCGAGGTCGAGAAAACAAGGACGCGGATTACGTGTGTATTCAGCGATACGAACACACACAACGAAGGATCGACCGGGACAGCCGCCATTACAATCGCTTGTCGTAGATAAGGTAAGTAGCTCTAAGCTTCGCTATTATTCTACTCTGTAAGTATCACTCTAAGTTACGACTTTTCGTACGGATGTTAAGCACACGGCAGTGTCCCTTTAAGTACAGTTTCTATTAGTATTATAGGCCTACAACTGGTGCTAGTAAAACTTGTTCAAAAGGCTATTATGCCTTGTTAGCGTGTTTCCTTGATTTTAATATGGATCGCTGGCCATGGATCGCCTGCTTCCCGCCTTGACGACCGAACAATAGGTCACTTATTGTTTGCTACGGCCTGGAATTTAGGCTGTCGGTAGATACTATTTATATGTCGGTAGATACTATTTATATGAATGTTCAACTCCCTCTGTATCTACATCATACCGATCTATATTTGAATATATCGATAACTCCACTGTTGGTATAGTACAGTCTGTACAATTCATATCCTGTAAATAATGCTGTAGGCATATACACCCTTTTCCCAACTCAGCACATGGACTATATTATATCAGGGAGGTAATATACCTTCCTGATTATATGGTGTAGGTTATATACATTGAGGTGTTATTAATTATTATTTTAAATAATAAATTCTCTAAATAAGCTAAGGTTTTTTTCTGTTGCCAACAAAAGTCCCCATTTACGAATTCCGCCTATCTGGTTGTGTTTCGTCTGCGCAGATAAATTTAACGCAGACTACTACTTTTTTTTCTGGAATAGGGGGTGGTGGTATGGGATGTACCCCGCCGGGGAGTAAAGACAAATTTAAACTGAATGTTCCTCATGTGATTTAGTATACAGTATTAGTACCGGTGTTACGTTTGTGTGTAATGAATAACACAGCTCAAGGAAAAATAATATTCTCTATAAATGATATCACTTACTATTTCGGATTTCAATAATTGTCTAGGTCAAAAGGCACACTGTATTTGGTATATTTAACTAATCATGCAATTTGTTTTTTTTTAAATTTACGGCTATTAATATTAGCAACAGAAGATCCGGTATACATAATACGTTTTCCAGTTCCTTATTTCCTTCGTGTCGTTACGGAAGTCTACCAACAGCCGGCTACGTTTGTCATTCCAGAGAGATATTATTAATATTTCTATGGTCATTCCCATGCAATGATCTCTATTTTATTATCATTGAGCCCCTCGCTATTGCTTTAAAACACATGACGCATTCCTTACCATTGTCCGTGCCTTTTGTTAGCCCGTCGAATAATGACCGATTGTTCGTGCCTAGTCTTTCCGGTGTTATGCTAATTTAGGTATAAATACTGGCATTATATCGGGCATTATATATTATTCTATAGGCCTAAAAGGGTGAGGGTAGGCCTGGTGTGATAGCAGTTAATGTTTGTCGGGGTCATGCAGTAGTAGGCCTACACCCTTTACCTCCACGGATCACCCTGAAACTTGAGGCTTATTATTGAGTAAGCCTACACCTATATTACATTTGAGAAAATTGTTTATATTTCTATATAGTTTTTGATTTGGTTGCTACATGATCTAGGGGCCTTGCTTCACACTTCCGGCGTATTTTTTAAAAAGGCGAAGTGATTGAATTTTTAATCTCCCTGCTTGTTAAACGCTTTACTGTACACCATGTACCATCATAATATGCAGTAATCAAAACTACCCTGTTACTTAATTGATTATCGATTATTGATAATCAAACTTTTCAATTGAAGATGCCACAGTCCACAATGTAAATGTTAACTATTAGCCTTCTTGTCAGCAATTAAATGACATACTATAGTATTACCATGGGCCACCACGCGTTTGCACTGACCTATAATGAAAGGTGGTGGCGCAGCCCTACTTAGACCTACGTAAATCATGTGCATTTGAAACTTTCCTCAAATGGGATATAAAGTGCGCGTGTAAATTACTCAGCCAGGAGCACCTTATGTGGGTCGTTTGAAGGCTGCTGGTTGCCGTATTGGAAACACCAATGCTTGCGTGACTCGTTATAGAAAAAGCTTGGCTGTGGATAGTTTATAAGGCTTCCTCAGGATATTGTCTAATTTAGCATTTAACAGTCAGACTTCCTATTCGTTGTAGAAAAACCAAAATATTTTCAACAGTTTGCGGCATCAACGATGTAAGCGATCGCCCTGCTGGTGCAGCCTTCATCAGGCTAACTCTCGCGGCCTAGTTTTTCCCCACTCGTAATTGAATGAATTGCTTAAGCCCCTCAAAACGTACCAATTGCTGTAGCCAGGGATGTTTAATAATAACGTCATGGTCTGTACTACGAACAAAAACAAAGAGCACAGTATATTTCGTGGTTTAAAGACGTCGCGTACTTACTGTACAAACTTCGTGTTCATTGGTTCAAATCCTACACAAGTAATATAAGATTTACTAATACTTTAGCCACGACCACACTATGTTTCAGAATTATAGATTTAGTGCGCTTTGATGTACTGATGTACATCCTAATAATTCGTCGCTGTTGCATTTTTTCATTAAAAACAAAGCGTGGCTACAGAATGTGTACCCCCAGCCACGATGCGCGGTTGGAAGTTAGGCTTGGTTCCCACTAGCGACGCAACGTAACGCAATCTACGCAACGTAACAACATGCCCTTCAAATAATTACGTGAAATCAAACATTCGATGTTTGCAGCACTGTTGCGTCGTCGGCTCCCACTTGTGAATACGCAATAGGCCTACAGATTACGTCAATACGTCGTTGCGTCGCTAGTGGGAATCACGCAAACAAGTAATTCGATACCAGCAAAGGTTACGGTACCTTAATAACTAATTAATATTGTTTTTACGCACAAAACACGTTATCTTTGTAGGCTACTTTATCTGTGAATGTAGGCCTACTTTGAATTATGCTTAAATATTTTTCATTTGAATCGTATTATTTCACCTATTTTTTACATCGGTTTCTAGCCATACAAAGTGATTCATTCATTAGCCAAGCTTCTCGCGTCAAAGACACTTCGACGGCGCATATCCTGACCGGAGATCCGTTAGGTCGCTGGAGTAATTGCCTTTGATGTTTTGGCAGCGGTGGTGCGGATGAGATAAATAGACTAGGCCTAGTAATACCCGGCAAGGGCTCGGGGCTAGCTCTGATGAGGCGCTGGCCGATTCACGCAAACGTAATAAAGTTCACAGACTGTGAATTATATGACGTATTTTTAAACTTGCTCTTTTTAGACTGCTGCATTGAAAACGAGTGCGCTACACTAAAAAAATGTCAATGGTCCCAGGTACCGCCCACCACCCACCACCTCTAATAAATAGGGATATTAAACCGTGAATCGATGTAAATATTATAATTGTATTATAATGAACAATTATGTACATGGTCACGACGAATGTTTGGGACGTTTAATGGCGTACGTTGTACAATATTTTTTTCATAAATTCGTGAATATAATTTGTTCAGATCTTGATTGTACAGTAAAAAGTTCATGTAAAGGAAATGTTTCCAATCGAAATATGTGACATAATTTGTGACGGCATAATTACGATTTTTATTTTAAGTTATTGTTAAAATCCTTTTTACAGATGGCAGTAGCGATAAAATCAGAAGTTCTAGACGAAGAACGATACGTTAGTATTTTTCTCTTATAAATTAATTCATCATCATTAATTAAGTTCTTTGAATGCCTATGGCATTGGACATTATACAGTAAGCATACAATGCATGAGAAATATACTACTGTATATTATCGCCCTGTGGAAGGTATTGATGCCGTCCCTGTGTGACTGGTAGATGGCCTAACCAGGGAGGTGTACTGTACACATATTATTACACCTACCTTATTGCTATACGTCCCTGGCCTAACGCTGTCTCTTGTCTGTGACATAATACATAGACTGGGTGCATCATATATTATCATGTTATCCCGAATATTTATTTAATAAAAAAAAAATAAAAATACATATTCTCATTGATATAAATTATTCATCTGCATGTAAATATATATATATATACCGGTACTGTGTTTTTTTAAAATAATTTTTGTAATGATTTCGTTCACTTAATAGATGACCGTTGAGATTCGACCAGATGAAACGGCAAATAATGGCTGTGCACCGTCGTCGGAGCTCTCTGAGATCCACAACCAATTTGACACAACTAAAAACGGGCATGACGTCAGGGACTATATAAATGATGACGAACCATTAGATGAAAATGTTGTTGATCTAAACAATTTGGAAGATTCAACGATTGACTATTCTGGTACGGCGGGAAATTCGATATCGGATGAAGCCATGGTAAATAGATTATTATCATCACTATCATCATCATTTAATTTCAATTTAGTATCATTTTCATATAGTATATACAGTAACATAATTGTCTTGCTCTAAGACTTTAACAAAATAAAGACTCTCTTCCATTGCGAGTATTCGCGCAAATCGAACATTCTTGAATTGTTGGTTGCGCATGTTCAATGTCACTAAAAGTAGATGGAATTATTAATACGCATTTGTGAACACTATCGATTATTCGCGAGAATAAATTCGTCTAGTGGAAAAACAGTAAAAACCCTCGACAAAATATTATTATATTTTTATTAATATTATAATCATAACAATAAATATTTTTAAAATATATAAAATATTATTTATCGCATAATATGCAGTGTAGGATAATTATTTAATATACAAAATCATTACACCCAACCACGCCTACTATCTTCATCTCCTATATGCGGAATATCGTTTGGATAATAGAACAATTAATCATACATCTACAGTACACATAATCAAGCATCGTATACTCTATCTCTAACAATATTTCAATCTTCTATCGACTAAAGCTGAAGTATAGTCGTTATCTCGGAACCGTCCTATGGTTACCACCAGGTAGGCTTGCTTCATCAAGGCTTCTATGAATGGATGTACTGGTTGGGAGCAGAAAATCTAGTAGACCAAACCCAGCACCGTTTTGATTACGATCAATCGGGAAATTACCTCACAAAAATATATATGGCCACGCTATCTTTTTTGTACATTTAGTACTCTAATCGTTGCTGGATAGTAGAAACATAATTATTATTTCCAACATGCATGCTTCGTTCATACTTTATATTTTCATTTATTTCGTTAACAATTCGTCCAAAAACCAACAGCGATGAGAACCAACACTTTAGGCTACAGCAGAAACATAAAAATAACACATGTTTATCAATAAATCTTGTACTAAAAGTCTATATAGAAAATCACGTCATCATAGTGGATATTATTTAGGCCCACATAGACCATGGTAGGCTATTATAAGTGGTAACGGCAATAATGCACTGAAGATCACAAAAACGTAGGCCTATACAAAAAGAAAATAATGTTAGGCCTACAGTATATCTATCAGATTTTGGTTATTGCATATCAATCTTATATCAAATTTTATCATACGCACAAGGTATGTGCACCACATTGGAATTAACATCAACAACTCTCGTCACGTTTTATGCTGGATATGGTTTGTACATATTCCATAACAATTCCTTAATATGACTTGACCTAGGCTCCTAAAACACATTACTTTCGTTTTGAAGCGACGGCGGCAGCAAAAGGACCCGCAGGCTTAACGATGTTTCCGCCCATTCGATGATGAAACCTCAGCTGTGATATTTTATTGGTTTCTATTTTCGGGCTTAGATTATTCTCAATCATTTTTAAACATAAGGAAATAGGTGTCGCCCTTGATTTAAGTGATTATTGATGAAACAGTCGCAAAAATAATCGATCGCAAAAAATAAACGATTACGGTCACAGCGAATAATTAGAGGTAAGCTTGGTTGCCACTAGAGACGCGACGTATATGCAAAATGATTTGACCAATCACAAGCGATGGATTATTCGAGCAGTGGCTTGTCATTGGTCTACGTCTTGCGTTGCGTCATAGTGTGGGAACCAAGCTGTAGCCTAAATGTCTTATGTTGTGAGTTCAAAGTTTCTTTTTATAATCTCTGGTCAAACCCGACATAGGCAGACTTTCAACATTTCCATAATTCACCATTGTTATACAATATCACAATCTAATTGCTGACTGTCATCTGTCAAATTACCGGATATTATCCAATCAAAATGAACGCACGGCACAATTATTAAACTCAATTAATGCTCTTCTGATGACTTCAGTCCTAGATTTATTATAAATCTAAATAAACCCAATGTTTTATTGTTTTACAACACTAAAGTGGGCAATCAGACTAATTTATGCCAACTTAATATAACTTTAGTATAAAAGTGTTACTGTTGCTTGCCACCTTGGTTAGTTACTTCTCTCACAAAACGAATGAGGGCAGGCTTCGGGAGACGGTTAAAACATAAATATGTAAACAATACTATAATATATGAATAACATTGTGTTGCCCTTTGTAAACATGACTATGAGGCAGGTGTCTTGTTTCTAAAGTAATATCATTAAAATACGTTAAATTCGAGTTCTTCTTTAAAGGAAATAATAGTCTCTTATTTATAGAGTCGATTCTATGTCGTATTAAAAGAATCAATTAGCGAAAAGAATTAAGTTATTTTAGAGAATAATATGTGAGACTAAGAATCTCTCCAACAACTATAAACAACGGAAATGACATTTGTTTATTCTCCTCCACCGAGGTACCAAAACCCTCTTACAGTCTTTTACTTTCTCAGGCCTACCTACAGTATGTATGACACGAGGCCATCACAATATGACTGTACGCTCGTGTGAACTTACGTGACTTAAAGCTGTGTTGCTTCTATTGTAAGTGGGAACCAAACTTTACCCCACGAAAACGGGTGGCTCACTTTTCTGTGAAGAAATGAGAATGTTGATTTTATTCTTATATTATTTTTATGAATTCTGATGTTTATCAAACATGTACTATGCGTTTAATGAGATTTAGACCTAAATGGGGTTTCCGTGTTTAAAGTAGATGCTGAAATCTATATTTTCATTATTTTTAGCGACTAATATTACTCTATCAATATTTTTGTTTAAAGTTATACAGCTATGAGTAACGTAATAATAATATCCTTCCCTCCCTATTTAATTTAGCGTTCAACCGTATCGACAAGTTCTTAACACGGTTAATTAAACTTTGGACATGTTACATGGCCATCATTTTACCTACTAAGTCTATTCGTTAATATATTCCAACATTCATTAAACCAAAGAACAAAACTGAAAACAGAGTATCAGTGGCTGGATCTCAATAAGGTTTATCGCGAAATAGCGTGTGCGACGCATGGGGCGGGGGGGGGGGGGTACGTACTTGATTTGTTGTTTGTTCGTATGCGCCGTGACGTTTGCTCACAAACCCTTCCTATCATAAATTGTATGACGTTCCTCGCAGAATCAAGCTATTTGCGATACCTTATGGAGATACAAAATTAAATAAGCAGAACTAAAACGATAAAGTAACGACTAGAAAGAAATTACGGGTCATGCTTTCGGGCACTATTCCTTCGTCAGGGTTAAAATATATTATAAAACATATTTTAAATCGTATAGCCTGTATTATAAACATCAACATATTGTTTTGTTCAACAAGAAAACAACAGAACTAAGTTGTGGGATATGCTTTCGGAAAACACTTATTCCTTCGTCAGGGTAAAAAAATATTATAATGCATCTTTATTTTGAATCCTATAGCCTGTATTATAAACATCAACATAATTGTTTTGTTCAACGAGAAAAAAAATACAAGTATCGGAAATGGACTAACAGAGCTTGCGCGTCACAGGAAATAACCCGAGTAACGGAGGAACGCGTTAGATTACAACAAGCAACGCAACCTGGCATTTCTGATGAATGGTTCGAAATTAGCCGATTTCCCGTGCCTCTCTTAGCCCATCCGGCAGTCCGGATGTTAACTCTCTGCCAATGCCGGAAAACACGTTGTGTTTCAGTTGTCGTTGTTTTTTCCTTCTCAATTCATTCATTATTTTACTCTGCGACCATCATTATTATTGACTATAGACTAGAGATTTCATTAAGTGTTATAGTCATTATCTTTTACGTAAGAAGCATTTTATCAAGAGTTTTGTAAGTTAATTTATTATTTTTATAAGTTGATTTGTTGAAATATTTTATTATTTTATATTGAGTTATTATTTTATCGATAATTATTTTATTTTGATCTACTATTTATGTTAATAAAGATGTGTTTTCCAATTAAGTCCACTTTTATATAACGTAATATTTTACTTATATATATTTATTTATTTTGTATTTATTTGTTACACATTTTATATAAAATGTATTGCGAGTTCTAATTAATAAATGCGATATATTGTTTGCTTGTTTTACATTAACGTAACATTTTACATTTAGCCTACTGTTGGCCTAATATGCTTCTTAAACCGACATTTTAACATCACAACTGTAACCGGTTAATCACCAAAAAGCCCTGTCCTAAGTTGAAAGCTCTGTCTACGCTATCAAACTCTATGTGACCAAAAATATGACGTGCCCATATGAGCATGATGATGTCAGATTACTACCATATTTGAGCATATCACTACCATATTTGGGTAAATCACACTAGTTTGATAGTGTAAACAGAGCTTAAGGGGTTGATACCTTATGTTTTATATATGGATTTGAATATGCAAGCATGTCCTTAGAGTGTCTGTGTCATACATTGTTGTAATTGATTACTATTCTATAAAATTACTATAGGTCCTAATAATAAAGTATGAATAGTCGCATGCCAAGCTATCTTATGGACCTAAATGATTACACATCCGCCTGCGGAATTAATATATTTCCTTACCGAATGAGAACTTGTGAAAATTATTTATAACTAGTATTTCAAAAAGCTGAATTAATAAATTCGACTTAGTTGATCCGGTTGTATAGTTAAGTACCCATAAAAAGGAATACTTTGAAATGCGATACCGATGACGACGCGATGAATATGTTGTTACGGTACATGAATAAAGGACTTAGACGCGCGCGTGTCCAACTCTGATAAAGCGGTATTTCTTTTGTACGTGCTATCAACGTGTGTTGATGTGATTTGAATCACGTGTTTCGCAGGAATTGATACATGGAAACAGTTAACAACATTCGCTAATGTTGGTGATGACGCCATTGTGTTTTTCATACGTTATATTATTTAGGCCTTCTATTATTAAATCTAATATATATACTGGTATTAATTAACATTGAATGCTTGGTTTATCCCCTCAGATTGAGTTTGCCAGAAATAATTACGCCCCGTATTATGACGACGAGGGCAACACAATAGTTGAAGTTGACTGTGGAGGAAACAAAGCACAACTGTACGTGAACAAACTGTGTCAGGGTAGCAAGGGACTGTGCATTAACCACAGGGTACGGTTTAAAACCATTGACATTATTTTTGTATGCTTTTTTTTCGACAGTACTGGTGTTTTAGTAATAATAGTAGTAACGATTTTTAATGCACATTTCTCCACCAAAGAGGCTCAGAAGGCGCTTACGTAGTATGTCTACGATAATAACAAACACTGTATAACTGCTCGGTCTGCTAATTATGGTAATATATTCATGAACAATAAGTTAAATGATGCGGTTTACAGGCGATATGCGACGCAGGAAACCGGGGTTGGCCAATTTCCTGAATTGTTTTGTTTTTCTAACGACAACGTGCTTCCTCTTTTTTGTCTGGTCAATTCGATTTTACAATTTTACCCACGGGCTTGACCTTTGACCAAGGGAGACTTGCTAACCATCAGTGGCAGACAATATCATGTTTAACGTGTTTCTATATTGAAGTGTTGAACTAAACCTCATGTCCTATCTTTTTTTTATTGTAATATTCAAAATCGTATCCGCATTTGAAAATAACTGTTAATTATTATTTTAAAATACACTCAATGCTACTGTACTTTATAATTTATCAACAACATTCTGTAATTGAAGTGATAATTTTGGTTGATCGGTTTCAGCTAAAATAATTAACATACTTTTCGAGGTAAGGTACATGAATTATTCATTAGCCATATTCCGCTACATTATTGAATATGCATTTGTGTGACGTGCCATAGAGCGCTAACGAATCGCACGATCTAACATTACGGGTTTTATGATTTACCTTACAGGGGCATTGGTATACACCCAACGAGTATCAAGCATTCTGCGGTAGAGAAACAGCTAAAGATTGGAAGAGGAGCATTAGACATCGTGGTAAAAGTTTGAAGATTTTAATGGCTAGAGGGCTGCTAAGCACACACCATTCATCTTGTGATTGTCCTACTTGCCGATTCCAGGTATGTTTTACAGATAGTAAGAGCCAAATAAATTAAATTATTTATAAATAAATTAAATTATTTATAAATGAATACAATAGAAAAGCATATTAATGCGTGGTTCCCACTAGAGACGCAATACAACGTAATGGATTTTACCAATCACGAGCAATGAATTATTCGAACTGTCGCTCGTCATTGGTCAACTCGCTTGCGTTGCGTTGAGTCCTAGTGGGAACCAAGCTTAAGAGCGAACATTTATGTTATAACGATTTATAATAATAAAACTGTTCCCTGAATAGAGGTGTCCCTTAAATTTAATTTTTTTATTTTATTTTATTCGGTATATAAAAATATATTACAAAACGACAGTCAAGGACTGAACTGAATTGTATTTATTTGAGGGTTAGACGTACATGTATTGTTAAAAAATTATATTTCCCCTTAATCGTTGTATGGGAAGTGTCGCCTTTTTAATGGTTGTACTGTATCTTTTTAGGGTTAGCCTGTGTTATTATAATCTTTTCTCTAATACTAAGGTTTCACATGTGAAACGCATCTGTGTACACTGATGAATTTTAACTAGCTAGGCCTATACAGTTCGATTCTAAAAAACGTTATTCATATTTCAGCTTACAAAACCACGCTTCGATAAACGACCCACCTTAGTCGACACCAACAAACTGGCGAGTAGGGTGAACGACATGGATTACGTCACAACGTCGTCTCCGTCTGTAGAATACGTAACTCTCTCGAACGGAAGGAAGGTCAAAAGAACCGGGTAAATGCCAAATACTTTATTTTGTATGTATTTTAAGGGTTTAAACAAAAAAAATACAATTACTCATTTAATACATTACTGATGCATGATGACCTCAGTAAATATAAAAAAATAAATACACCGCATCCGCTCACAATAATTTACTGGATATTTGTTAACGTAGTTACAGATAAAATTGACTTGTTCTATTACCTATTTTATAGGGCTAAATTAAAATACAAAATTGACATATTTAGATTTTTGTTGATAAACCAATATTTGGAGTACAGAGCATACAACCATAATATGGGACACGCACATTCGAGGGACACTGCTATCATTAAAGGACACTTCGGTAAAACCGACGAAAATAAATATAGGCCTATAATAGTTTAACACTTGTTCTTTAACAGCTATTTAAGGTAAACGTTGTTTTGTTCTGGAGGTGTCCCTTTAATATACTGTATATGTACTGTGTATACCTACTTATCCCGGAGGTGTCCCTTTAATATACTGTATATGTACTGTGTATACCTACTTATCCCGGAGGTGTCCCTTTAATACACTGTATATGTACTGTGTATACCTACTTATCCCGGAGGTGTCCCTTTAATATACTGTATATGTACTGTGTATACCTACTTATCCCGGAGGTGTCCCTTTAATATACTGTATATGTACTGTGTATACCTACTTATCCCGGAGGTGTCTAAATAGGAATTCTATTGTAATTATATTCTAATATTTGTTTTTCCAGAGATTCCGACGGTGCTCTCTCGTCCATCATCAACAATTTGCACCAGGCTAATAATATTAACGTTTCCGATTCCGAAGAAAACAATGGCTCTGTCGATGGCGCTAGGAAACGCCTGTTAACCAGCACAGGGGAAGGAAACCAGCAGAAAAGGTCTCGCAGTCTATCACCTGCCGATGACATATATGATCAAGAGCAAAGGAAGATATATCAGGCTGCTAACTCACCGGAACCTCATAAAATCGGTATGGTTTTTTAATCAGAATCGGCGTTTATTATCTATTATTATAATACTAAGTGACCTTTTCAGTCAAAGACTGGTCTCCCAGAGCGCCCAGTTATGATCAGTGGCTGTGATGTTACAGTACACCGGGGTAAAACCCTACTCTCGAAAGATGTACTAGGTACTTTAAAGTCCCCATGATCGATATTAGACTTGCCTAGTTATTTCGAGGCTTGTTGATGTTTGTCTGAAATACAAGCTCAAGTTGTATACGTATGAAACGCAATATGTGCCAAAATATTTTTTACTAATATTAAGTCAAGATGTGTACACTAGACCTATGTTTTATAGTCCTTATCAGAGAAGACTTGTTCTACCACCAGAACCATCGAGCGAGGAAGCCTTGCCTCTTGCCAATATTATATGGCTACGTAATTATGGTTCCACTGTTTTAGTCACTAGCTCAATTCAAATGTTTATGTGGGATACATTTTTGATTGAATTCAAATAAATATTAAATGGTAATTTTGATTACATTTTTTTTATATAGAAAATGTTCGCCAGTCATTGGTACCGACAGATCGCTCACAGTCAGCTTCGCCTATAGAAAACATTGACATGCACAGTGTATTGTCGGCTGCGAACGCCATGCACAAATCCCGAAAACAAGTATCACCTCAACACATTGAACTACAACAGGTAAAGCGACACTAAAGCTTGATTCCCACTAGTACACAATGCAGGGACGTAGACGCATCGCAAGCGAGTTAACCAATGGCAAGCGACAATTCGAATAATTCATCGCTTGTGATTCGTCAAATCTCTTTGTTGTGTTGCGTCTCTAATGTGAACCACGCTTTAGAGGTAGCTGTAGGAATCGTACAATTTAAAAATAATATCTAGCAATATCTATCTAGTACAATGATTTAATTTGATACCATCCTGTAAGAACAAGCACATGCAATGACCCAACAATATTTGGGTTGACCACAATAACTGTCGCCTTGAAACTGTATATCGCAAACAAAAGCGCATAATGCGTTTATGCACAAATTCACAATTTCTTGAGCATTCACCACCATTATTTGCTAGTCTTAACAACTTAACTGTGTATGGCATTCATAAGTTATCAAAACGTGTTTTCATGTACAAATTTAAGAATAATTTATTACCAGCTAACTTTTCAAATTATTTTGTTAGAGTAAACTCAGTTCATAATTATGGCATCAGGTCCTTCGATAATTATCGTCCTTATAATTTTGTTACCGATATGGGTAGAAACACTATCAGAAGACATGGTCCAATTTTATGGAACAGTATTGATGCTTCTATTTGTAATTCTATTCATCATCTGCCAAAATATTTAAAAAGTTGTATAAAAATAATTTGTTCTTAACCTATCAATGAGTGTTACAAATATGTTTACATTTACAATGTTCTTTTGCTTATTTTGGTTTTATCGCACTATCTTTGAGTTCATATGCCAACATGTTTAGCTAGTATTGTCTCGTCCTGTGCTTCAATTATGTTTGTATCATGTATTATTATTTTGGTAAGGTGGCCAAATACTGTACGAGCTTTGCTCTTTTTTGGTCATCCTTCCATTGTTTATACATATATTTATTTACACTATGTTTTATATTGGAAAATAAAAACTGAAACTGAAAAAATAAGTATGGTACCGTACCAAGGATAGCCCTTTCCATAAGGAGATTTACAATCTTGATTTACGATATTTGATTCATATTCTACATGACATTTGGCGCTCGTTCACACACAGATAAACACCAGTGTTTATCACAATCAACATTGGATTTAGTGTGAACGAACGATGAAAACAATTGTTTTTTACTTGTTAAATATAATGGCCGTAATGCTCTTTATATTTGTATTTTTTTAGCTTAACTTACATCTCCCAAATAACAGATCACATCAGTCGTCGAGTCGAAGGTAAGTTTGAGTACATTTAACTGCCTCTAATTTTGAAAAAAATAACTATTTTATTATTATTAACAACGTCCTTTTCTTTCTATAGTGTTTAATTCAATATTATTATTATTAATCTTTGTCTTGTTTTAGATACAACACAAGGCCAGGTGTTTTAGACCGTGGGCCTTCATCAAGCTCTTCCAGTCATCGATCAGGCCCCGTAAAAATGATTGCCTTAACCCGTCCTGACTCTGCTAACTTTTCGCGCGGGAGTATCAACAGTCACCGGTCTCATGATAGAAACATCGCCGCCATGTCTGCAGCAACTACGTCACAACCAGATGACGTCACTGATTGGTCTGTGGATGACGTCAGTAATTTTGTATCTTCTCTTAGAGGATGCGAAGAATATGCATTGGTAATTTGTTGTTTTATTTTAATTAGTATTTTATTCTTTGTAGTATATTTAGACCATTCTTTAATTGAACTTTCAAAATGTATATACCGGTACGTGTCGTCGTATATGGTTTTAGGACGTTAAAATGACACTTTTCATTCTATCAAGACATTTTTTAAACGGTTCATTATATTAAGAGTATAATACTATTTTTTATTTCATTGTATATTATAGATTTTCAGAGACCAAGGCATCGATGGTGAAATTTTGACAGTTTTAACTGAGGAGCATTTACTGAACCACATGGGGCTAAAGTTAGGCCCAGCGTTGAAGATTCGTTTGCGTGTTGCCAAAAAACTGGGATATACGTTAGACGGACAATACGGACATTTGGCCACATCTCAGCAACAGCTAGTTCAACAAGTAAAACCAGAGTCAAGTAATTCATGACCACCTATTAACTAAAAAAAAATCAGTATAATTACTTGATTCAAAGACACTTAAAAACATTTAATATTGTTTAAAGACTGTGTACAGCCTTTAGTGTTTCAACAGAGGAAAAGCTTTTATGGGAACGATAAGAGCTGCGATGTATTTGCGTCACGAGTGCGTACGATTGAAAAGTAACGTAGCACACTTTGAGCGTAAAATGCCGATTGCATTTGAACATCTGTACAGTAAAGACTAACTTTAGGGTCTGTACAAGGTTAGGATTTTATTTTTGTTCGTTGTGTTAATTTTTTTTTCGCATTTGTAGATTACGTGTTTACCTTATTATTCGTGGGCAAATTCCTC
Organism: Antedon mediterranea; assembly: GCF_964355755.1. NCBI lineage: Eukaryota > Metazoa > Echinodermata > Crinoidea > Comatulida > Antedonidae > Antedon > Antedon mediterranea. Next base: position 33,521,871 of record NC_092672.1, read on the forward strand.
TCGTTTAGCGTTAATACTACAGAATGTAAACTGGTTTAAAAATGAAATGGAATGTTTCGTCGTTGAGATTGCGCGCGTTACTTAAATTGTTTTTGTAAAACTTGACCCATGCGTACGGTCATGTCATCTTGCGATTTCCGAAGCTTAGCGGGAAAGCTAAGCTTGCCCGCTTTAAAATAGCTCTGTTGACGGCAATTTTCAACCAGCTCTAATTAAAAATTGGCTAGTTTCCACATTTGTAAAGACCGTCCAGATGGTAATATACCAAATTAAATCAACCGTATGTAATAATAATTATTTATGATTAAAGGTGATTTAGTAATTCTGGAAGAAAATGTCGACTGGAGTAAGACGTGTGGTAAACAATATTCAATATTTAATATAACATTTATTCAATAATGGTAAGACAAATAATACAAGAATAATAAACAATAAGAAACAGTAATACAATACAAAAACAAGAAGAAGTAAATAAAAGAAAGGAATGCCACCATTGGGGTCATGATTAGAAGTAAAAAACTGTTCTCACCATGACCCCGAGAGGAAAAAAAATATATAAAAGGCTATAACCTTAATTAATGCTATATAAAATTATTGATGGTACAGTGATAAATATTTATTTTTTAATTTACTTTGCTGGTAAAGAAACAGAATTTTTAATTGAAGCATCGAGATTATTCCATAAATTAGGACCAGCAATAGAAACAAAATATCGACTTTTTCTACTAATGCATGGCTTTGGAAGTTGATGTCAGTAATAATTTTGTTTGCTTTTGGCACCTGATGATTCTTAGCGCTGTACCCCAACATACAATGAAAATCTCCAGTATGATAGGCACACTCCGAAATAACAGCATCTCGTGTGTTTCACATGTGATACTGTATCACTATATCTGCCTATGATACTAGCAAAATGTAGTAACAGTACCGAAAATCGGCTACTATTGATTGATGACTATTACAATGTACATTAAAATAGATTTATGTTAGCGTTCGTTTACAAAGTTTAAAAAGGAAACAAATAATTGATTATATGTGTACATTTATTTTCTTTTTGTTATGTATAATCAGGCGTACGGTTCACCAGGTGTTCGAAAAAAGGTTATGTAAATTTGTACCGTGGTTAAATTATACGGATTGTAGTTTGTGCAACGACAACCGGCATACTATGGAAGAATTGTGTTCATATACCTACTAACAGTAGGCATGCCTATCCTTCGTTCACGAGACCGGCGTAATACGTTATTCGATGGTATAGGATCAAGACACGAGAACATTTGGTATTCGATTTGGATTTTACCGTTGAGTAGGCCTACAGTTTTTCCGTTAAGTATTTATTTAACAGAGTATTTTGAGGATTGAGATTGTTCTCAACGAAAATGCTTGCGTTGTTAACGTTTTCTATTCAAGTTCAAGTTCAAGTTCAAATTTATTGTCAAATACACAGTAAATGAAATTTGCCTTCCAAGGTTGAAATTACAATAAAAATAACAACAGTTAAAAACATACAATACTATACAAATTCGCTAGATTCGAATGATTCTCTGTAGTCTGGGTTCCAGACGGAGGTTTTACTTAATATTAATCAAAAGATTAATATTCTGGCACATATGGCGTTTTATACGTACACTACTTGAGCTAGTAAACTGTACTTTTAGACAAAAAATCAAAACGTCGACTGGTTGACTAACATAAAAAAAAATACAGATTTTCTGTTGGACACAATTCGTTTACAATTATTTATCATTCGAATACGACAAGTACCTAAGGAATCTTTATGTTGACTACGAAAGTGAATCGAATGCGATAATTGTTACCCACTCAACACCAAGCAGTTATGTTGTTTCGCAAACCACCACACAATCGGTACAGGTTCAAAACTCATGTAGTTCTCTGGTGGTAGAATAAGTCTTAATGGACGTATAAGGATTTTAAACTGGGGTTGCACAGTACACATCTAGCTTTTGTATAATTTAAAGGACCCGTTCGGAGAGCATGCTACCTAGGTCCATCTCAGCCCTTGTAGTCGTGGACAGACGGATCATCAGTATTCGACACGATGCGTCTTAGAAGGTATGAATGATGTTTTGTGTGTAACCTAGCCCAATGTGCTTTGAGACGGTTCCCGGATACTGTGCAACATAAAGTTGTAAGTTGATATTTCTGTAGGCCTAATCATAAAAGGAAGACAGTGCGCCATGTTTAACAAACATCGTACTAGCACCTCCTCAGCTAGCACTACTGATTCTCTGAACATAGGCATAGAGTAAAAATAGCGAAGGTTCTTTATACGATGATTAACGGAAGGGCAGCAATATTATTACATAATAGCTTATAAATGACTGTTAGCTGGTATAACCATGAACCTATACATTATTATTGGGTGTTGAGCTCCGGGAATCAAAGGGTTTGTAAGTGGCTGCGGCACGATCAGTCATACCCGTGATCCGCGGAGAATATGGCCATAGTATAGTACTGTTGTTGGTATTTGTCACAGCGGCCAGACATAAGATCGTATTTTGACAAGGCGAGCTCAGGGTTCTGTTGTTAGAATGCATTGGTATATCTGCTACGGTATACCGTTGTCAAGAAAATACAAACATTGCTTAAGCAGTACTGTAAAAGTCACGGAAATGACAATATATATAAGTGATATTACTCACTACCTATCCGCGATATGGACCTCTGCCTAGTTAATGTTTGGACGCACAGTTGTATTGGAACATTTTATTAGAAGTTATACTTAATTTAATGCTGTGACGTGTTCACAAGATGGGTATTTACGTGCAGATAGATACAGATTCTGTAAACAACTGATCCAAATACCTTTTATCTTGCATAATACCTTTATTTTTGCTGCTTATATAAAAATCCCCTACGATTATTTCACAAACTAGGCTACTAAAGGCCAATTGAAACAGCGTCGTACGACGAGTCGTCTCGTCGGGAGAAAATTAAACATGTTTAAAGTTTTCTCGACGACCTAAAAACTACGACCGACGCTACCTCAAGACGTCTCGTCGGGATTCAACTCGGAAAGCATCGACGAGTCAAACGTTTCGTTGGACCTCGTCGTACGATGCTGTATGACTTGGCCTTTAGAAACTTTTTTTTTTTTTAATAATTTAAATAGATTTGTATATAAGTAGCAAAAAAATAATAATATTAATCATAATAATAGACGGGGAGTGATTTGTATTTGTTTAATTATATTGACGTGAGCGAAAATTGTGTGTGATAACAAATTATATTAGCCTATAATATTCAGTAACCCGCTTAATACTATAATAGCCAATTTGGTGACGAAATCAATGAAACCAGCTTGTCGACACAAACAGAATAACACTTTATCGTATTCGCCAATTTACACAGACGAGCGGTAGGGGTAAGCTGAAAACCGTCCAACATAGAATCTGTTATGTTTAACTTACCATTTACCGAGCGCTTTCAGTTTCCGGTCGTCTGTGTAAATTGGCCTCGAAGATATCAATTAAGTTAATACTTTTTTGAAGATATGTTTTAATAGGCTTATACCAGCAAATATATAAGTTGGCTTGATATACTATAAATTCAAATTTGTCGAAGAAGCACGGGCATTTACGTAGAAAGTAGGCCTGCGGTCTTAAGTAATAAGTTCACATTTTGAGGAGCATGACCAAATATGGATCTGAAATCGACAGTCTGGTCTCTCCGCCGCCAGTTTCTAAGGTATAGTGTTTTTATTAATATTCAATTCGCTGCGTTTATAGTAATTCATTTTGTCTGTACAGTATAAGATGTGACTCGTAAAAAGCTGATATTTTTTATAGCACCGCGTAATTTGAATAATGTTTTCCCATTTCTTCCATATTCGACAAAATACTTGAAATATTCACTATCCTTCGTTTGAATTTGACAATCCTGTTCCCTTGACAAAAAAATTGCTTCACCTAAACAGATACTTATATATATGGCGTCTTTGAGAGTGGATTTGATTTATGTCATGAGAGAACATCCTAACGTACATCGACATGATTTGAACCCAGGAATCCGACCACATTAACCACCTGCAATATTGTTGTTATTTTAACTCATTTGGTATAATATTCTGAGCGTTATGATAAAGTTAGTCAATCTTTACACTGACAGACAGTGCAGACGGCTTTGTGAATAAATGAATGTTGATTAATATAGCCGGCCTAGAATGTCAAGCAAAGTTTTTATACATTTCAGGGACGAATTACTGCTTGTTTGCTGGTGTCTTCGTTTGCGGCAGCCATCGGTACATCTTTTCTCTGGGGCTACAACATAAGTGTGATGACGGGACCTTCTGTTGTATGTTTGTTACAAAGTATTATTATTTTAGTTTTAGTGTAGAAGAAATACGGACTGGGTACCTCTCTATTCCATCCCATTCCATTTTACTCAGTATTTTAAAAACGGTAAGCGGAAACTAAAATAAAGAATCTTACGTGTTATTAATCCTATAATGATAACATGTCATTTTATACAGATTCTACGTGGAACATGCACGCAGGTTATAGCTTACCGTTATCTCTCGTCTGTGTAAATTGGCTACTCCCAAATCCACAAATCAGAAAGTGTATTAACCTTCCTGGTACAATTCCGGTCATGTTGAAAAAAACATTTAATCATTAGATGATTACTTCGTTAAATTTTATTCGCACATTTTTTGAATGATATGTATAGGCCTAGTCTAGACCAAAATTAGTAAAAAGATAAATAGGTTGGCACCCATGGCGTTTCATACAAATATCGAAACGCCGACTGGTGGTGGTGGACTAACATAAAACATACATTAATAACTACAGCAAGTTTTAGTAAAGGCCCATTTAGTTTCCGTCTTTATAGCGATGTATTTTTGGCAGTCCGTCTCCATATAATACGTATTTTTGTGCTAAAACTGTATATTTATACAGTTTATACAGGCATTCTATAACCAGTCTCACTTTGACCAATATGGAGAATATATTTCTGAGACTCAAATCCTGGTGCTTTGGTCCATTACTATTGCCATGCTCTGTGTAGGAGGATCCGTTGGAGCATTTTTATCAACTCCTATTTCTAATGCTATTGGAAGGTAAGCTATTCATATTGATGTCTAACACTTATTAATTCTTATATTTCCACGCATCCTTAGTATTACATTTTCGTGTTTCGGCTTACGAAGTTAAACATTATGAGACAAAAGAAAAATAAACACTTTGTATACTATTGTCACACATATTGTATTACGTCGCACCGTGGATTAATGAATAAAAGGATACGTATCGACTGTGACATCAAACGATTTTGCAACGCGCTTGCCTATACTATTAAGCACTGCTGCCAATCAAACAAAAACGCTCTTTGAACTCCTTGTCTTTAACCGCGGCCCTCTTTAGGACGCTGCGAATCAACTGTTACATTTTTTAGAACAAAACGTAGCCATGTAGAAATCGTATGCGCAGTCTGAGTTTTCTATTGACATGTCTGCGTCGATGATTTATTGACAACAAGATATTGCTGAGCAATTTGTTCACTTTTTCATACGACCGTAATTTTAAGTAGTTGGTAATATTAATAAAATATGCAATGTTTATATTTGGATTATCATATTTTCCTGCAACCTCCTGAAAATAAAAATCGCGTTAATCTATTGAATATTAAATTATGCATTTGACCATGTATGTCGTTACCGTGTGCAGTGGTATGCAATACAACAAACGTGTTTTTAAGATATGGCTAAACATTAGTTTAGATTGTAGTGCCTTGTGATTGGCTAGTGGTATGTCATCCACATCACAGCCAATCACCGGGCCTAATCGAATCAAAACTTGCTGGCTATGCATAGTTGCGTTCCGTCACTGACTTTACTAATCTAGCGCTTGTTTTGAAAAGTAGACGCAAGGCAACGCATAAACAAACGAAGCATGGATTAATGAATAAAAGTACATTGTCTATTATTATTATTATTATTATTATTATTCCCAGGAATAAGTAGAAAAGGTGAATATATCGATCATGATTTCTTGTAGCTACTACATTAGTCTAACAATAGGCCTACCTACCTCACTGTCGGCAAATCAAAGGGTTTACTAGTAGGCCTAGGCCTTGTATCCTTGCTGGTTCTGTAATTTTACATGTAGGCTGGGACAACAACTAGCCTAGTTGTTGTTTCAGATGCAGATGTTTTTTTTAACACAAAGAGTACTACAATTTACAAACAAGTTGTATTTAATCGTGTAGACCTAATTATAATTATTAATAATCTTGTAAAATATCTTGGAGTTTAATTCGAATTCAGAAAAGTTATAATTAATTCGTCGCATAACTTTGTGTTGCTAAAAATATGAAATATAATCACGCCACCAAGATCACGCGAAAGCATAGCCAACAAGGCACGCGACCGTTTCGTTGTTGCGATGGTTAATTAAACTGAGTTTATTTTGTAACATTGTGGGCGGTCCGGGCTCTGTCGGTTAGAGTCATTGGAAGCTTTGATTTTAAACTGATACATATCCTTTTAATCATTAATCCATGGTCACACATTGTATATGTTATCATATTGCGTCACACATTGTATAACTATATCGTATTACGTCACGCATTACAGTAAAGTTTTTTTTTGTAGACGAAGTGCGATACTTGTGACGTGTGTTGTATCCGTGATTGCATCCATTTTTTTGGGAATTAGTCAGCGTGTAAATATTTACCAATTCGTTTTTATAGGTCGATTTATTATTGGTATCTCGACAGGTAATGCATCAATTCCTCGATTTTTATTATACAGATATTCTTTTAATGATTTATTTGATTGTTTATGTTTAGGCCTATTTCGACGATGTCATACCGGTCAGTAATCATTTAACCGACCAATCAGCCCCGGATCCTCGGAACTATCGTCATCATGTGATGCCATTTTGACCAATCACGTTCTTGCAACATTATAAAAAATGTTTACTGAGAAACCCCTCAACCTAAATATAATCACATATTATAAAGTAGAAGCCCCTCCTCTATGACACATCCATCCATTATAGACCACTACTACATCGTAGGCCTACATTTATTAATAATGGTTACACTTATTACTACACAGGGTTTGCGTCGGGAGCGACGCCAGTGTACTTAGCTGAAATCTCGCCTGTTCGTTATCGTGGAGCCTTCGGCTCTATCCATCAATTGGGAACGTCAATTGGTATATTTTCAGCGCAGGTAAATATTCATATCAAAATTAACTACATGCAATATAAATACAACGTGTATTCGGATGCCTACTCGGATGCCACCTACTCTGGTGCCTACTCGGGTGCCTATAGAGCTAGTTTGCATAATTATACGAATCTAGGGCGTGGACAAGATAAGCATTGCAGCTGAAATACTGTTGATAGAAAGTACAAATAATGTAAGGTTATCGCCCCCGCGCGCGCACGTTTAAACGATACTGGCTAGTGCGTCCCTGGTGTAGTTGAATGTGCGCATTTTTAACATTAATAAGCCTATGTTGATGAAGGTTTTAGGATTGTATCCGCTTTACACTCAAGAGCTGTGGCCTCTGTTACTTGCATTGAACGGTGTCCTAAGTTTGATCGGATGTACTGTGCTATTCTTTTGTCCGGAAAGTCCCAGATGGTATCTCATCACATCGGGTTCAAGTGGGCCTACTGAAAAAAATAAAGGTAACTTTATAAACAAAGAAACTATAGCTACAAAACACGTAACATCTACAGTAGCGACAATAAGTAGCCTCATTTCAAAAGTCACTTGTTTGGCTGATTGGTTTAGTACGTTAGATTCTACAGCGGCAAACAACGGTTTGAAGACCATCAATATTTTTTTGTTATTATTAAGATTATTTTGGAGGCTTAGAATATGAAAGTTTCTGTATTTTGTGGTTTGGCATTTTACCGTCTGAAGGCTGTGTTTATTTTCGCTAGACCATACAAGAGCACAGCGCCCCTAATATGACGACATTAATTTGACTAATAATCGTGGTGGTGTGTTCAGTTGTGTATACATACATATATATATATATATATATATATATATATATATATATATATATATATATATAAATCATACTGTAAATTATATATATTTACTTTCATGTTTTTATTAACAGAATCCGAAAGTCTACTTGAATATGATGACATCAGATATAACAAAGCAAAAAACTGTAAGTAAAGCTTGATTTCACTTAGCAACAACGTAACGAGAGCGCAACGCACAAGCCAGTTAACCAATCACAAGTGATAGCTCAAATAATCCATAGCTTGCAATTAACCAAATCACTTCAAATAATTGCGTTTAGGCACGAAATTTTTGAAATTTCACATAGGCCTAAACCTCGAATATTTACCAGCAAAAAAATGCTTCTTGCCAAATGGCACTTTAAGAATAAATTTTAAAAATGGAGTTTCATATCCTAGTAGTCTAGGTTGTAGACGGCCATTCGGCTTAATATTGGTACAATGTCAGCACACATGGCATGTCATAACTACATTTACCTGGAATTTAAACAAAATTTAAACGTCCTCTGGTGGCGCTACATAAGAATAACTTAGTCTGTATCCTCATCCTACATTGAATCAACATGTTCATTGAACTGTGACATTCATACACGAACATAAGTATTCTGTTACACATTTTATCAGCAGACTATATTTGAAATTATTAGTAAAAAATAATTTAAATAACCACCTCTTGATAGCTCTAAAGCGTCTTCGAGGTACAGATGACGTCAATGACGAAATCCAAGAGATTCTGTACGAACGTCGACAAGAAGCGACCAGTTCTTCAGTCGGTATACTGGATATACTTAGGTTAAAAGATCCGATGTGGAAATGGCCGCTGATCATTTCAATTCTTCTCCATTTAAGTCAACAACTTGGAGGAATAAATGCCGTAAGTATTAATTAAAAATAATTTATGAATTTCTACATAATACCCGTAGGTATAGCTACTACACTGCCCTCTACGCGGTAAAGTTAGACTTCACTCTTGCTTTTAGGTGATGTATTACACAACCGAACTATTTTCAGAGGCAAATTTAAGTGAAAATGTTATCAAGCTTGCAACGTGTGGTACTGGTCTCATAACCATTATAACGGATACCATAACGGTAGGTTCTATGTAACAATATCACTTATGTTACATAAAAAAAAGTTGTTTTTCTCGTCAAAAAATGATATATTCAGCAAGCATTTCGAATTAAAAATTGTTATATACTACAATAGAATTCTTAAAACTTGTACAGCAAAATGTAAAATAGATTTGGTGTATGTCTGTTGTCTCCTTTTATTGTATGCCATATTGTGTTTCTTTTTAAGAATATAAAGCTAAATTTAGTCCCTTATAGACTACTACTTAATAATATTTTTCTCTATCAGATATTCCTTGTTGACAAACTTGGCAGACGATTTTTCTTGATTTCTGCATATTCACTTATGGCTGTAGCAACAGCCTTTTTAACCCTGACTCTAACAGCAAATGTAAGATTTTAGTTATTATTTAAATTTATTTTTATTTAGGCACAATGGTAATCATTGTTCTATCAGATACGTGGTAATCCCCTGACACAGGGGCTATTTTGTGATCCAGTTCACCGGAGTAACCCCCTAATCGTCTCGAATAATGAACTAGGTTCTTTAAGGCGCCTAAGAAGAAACTGTGTACACTGGTTTATAGTCGTTTTCAGAAAAGAAAAGTTCCACCACCAGAACTAGGAGCGAGTCTGCCTCCAACCTATGCCGATTGGTTAGCTATTTAGATACGCTAAATGGCTCCCATGCCGTGGCCATTTGACTCGCCCACTTATTCTTAATAACTTAACTTTATTTATACGGTACACTACTTATTCCAACACAATGTAGTAAATGTAAATTTTGCTGAAGAAAGAAAAAGAAAACAAATTTTTCAACTTTTAAAGTAAAATTTGTATTTGTCTATTATTAATTCCTTCACAATCACAGGGTGACGTTTGGTCAGTGTTGTCTATTGTTGCTGTATATATGTTCCTTTGTGGTTTTTCACCAGGACCAGGTAAAAATATTAGTAATAATAATCATTTTAAAAAACAACAATAACCGAGTTATATCAAAAATATTTCCATATGCGTTTTTCATGTTCTTTATCATTATTTACTATTGTTAACGTATTAAACATCCACATGACTTGCGATAGACGGTTAGACTCCATCTATTGATATCTGCAGAATCAAGTGATTTAATTAAATTAGTGGCTTGGTTTAACTTTCAGGAGCAATGACAATGGTGATTGTTCCGGAGATTTGGACACAAGGCCCACGTGCCGCGGCTATTACTATTGCTCTTCAATTTAACTGGTGGTCTAACTTCATCGTAGGAATTGCTTTTCCATTTATGTTGGTAAGAAAATAGAGCATAGATGAATGCGCCACTATTATACGTATCAAACGCTATGTGTGGCATTTTAGTTTTGATGTCTATTTATGATAAGCACAATAATACCAACATTCATTTAAAATGTATTTCTGATACAGCTTACCAAGAACTTGTTTTGCATATGAGATCGTATTATGTTGTATCTTTATGTTCTTTGACAAATAAATCTAACAGCAGCATGCAAAACATACAGACCAATGGGTGTTATGAACTTCATTAGAACATTTTGAAAAGTTCACCGATAATATGAACGCGTTTCACACGTTGTGAATGCGTTTCACACGCTGTGAACGCGTTTCACACATTTTAAACTGGTGAAAACACCGAAAAAAGGGTTCTATTGAACTTAATGTAATTTTCCGCGCAAGTCAGTTGCAAGATTGTCCAACAAAGTTTTCAAAACTATTCCAACGCCCTCTCTCTGTACTCATGTCATGCTATTGAAGTTAGAGTTAGTTGTGTTAGGGCCATGGTTTCATATTTGTTTGCTAATTCTCACAATTTTCGTTTCTTTTGCAGACTGGTCTAGGGGGATATTCTTTTTTGTTCTTTTCAGCCTTTTTAGCGATGGCTGTTATAATGTTTTACTTCTATGTACCTGAAACAAAACAGAAAACTTTTGCAGAAATTTATTCACATTTTAAAAACAACAATACGTCAATTCATGATAATCACTTGGAAATGTCAGGTTGATGATTTATGACGTCATAGCACGCGAGTGTTTCTTATTATAATTAAACTGTTTCATATCAAAATTAACAGCTATCTTTTCGCATAGCACTTCACTAATAATTTTGTGAAAGTTTGTCGAGCCGCTGTTTTAGCCCGTTATATTCCCAGAGGACATAAGCATTAAGAAGCAGTCACCACACGTGAAGCTTTAGAGCTACAGCTGACAGAAAAGAGAATATGTAAACTCGACAAATGTATAAGTCCATGCTCGACGACCCAAAGAACGTCTGGCAAAAGAGAGTCTATGAGATTTACAGCTGACAGAAAGGAGAATTTGTAAACACGACAGTACAGTAATAATATTAGTATTTTAAAGCGAGTATTGTTTAAATAAATATAGCTATAGTTTGTATGTATTTAGCTATAGCCTATAAATGACTATTGGCTCTATTAACTACAACCTACACATGCTAACAAAATAGGATTTCTTAAATAAAAAGTATTGTAAACACGAAAATTACAAATGTTTTATTTAAAGATGTATTGTCCCTTTGACTAATTAAAAAACAAAACGATTTCGGAAAAAAGTGGATCATTTTGAAGTATCATAATATTTATTAACTGTCACAAAAAAATAGTCCGAAAAAAAATAATTTAACTGAAATACAGACGTTTTTTTGTTCAAAAAATAACTTTGACTTCCAGTCAAAGTTTTCGATCAAAACATATCTCATAATGCAACGCACTTTCTCGCGATCTATGTAAAAACACCTTCTCAACCGTGACGAGTTGTAAACAATCCTAATTAGCATCATGCACAATGCATACTCGTGGTTTGAAATCTTTGTTTACTTTTGCTCGCGTTGATTTTCTAGACGAAATGTAATCAAATTAGTTTACCTGTTAATTACGTAAACTAGTTGTTTTTAGCTCGAATTTTCGACTTAAAGTGAATAACTTTAATATTACTTTGATATAGCCAATTTAAATTTAGAATATTTTAACCTTTATTTTTTTGTGTTTCAAGGGACAATACATCTTTAAACTTGTTATTAAAATTGCAATTGCGTAATTGTGTACAGTATCATATTCATTCACATCTATTCAGTAATATATATTATAAATATTTAGATTTTTATTCAAATTTTATTCAAATTTTATTCAAATTCAAATTTATTCACCTTCCTTAAGGAGAAACATATAAAAACTACTGTACAGCAAAATGAAACACATCAAAATGAAGATTCACACGAATTATAAAAACACGTTAACACGTTAAATAAATTGTTAAAATCATTGTGAAAAAGGGAAAACTTAACGCTATCACAGATACTATGATTGACACAATCCACAGATTTTCACATGTTTGTCATTGCTTTCTATTTTAACAATTTAGGAGTTTTTATATGTTCTAAATTGATATTTTTAATAAATGCGAGTAAAAAGACCTAGATTTGGAATCACTAATAAATATCTGGAAGTAAATTCACTTGGTTACATTTAATAATGTTAGACAACTTAGGTTGCATAAATTTAAAAAGGAGAGCAGTGTTTCTACAGATTACATAATTTAGTTAGGCCTAAACCCAACGCTGCTTTAATTAAATTACTTTCTGTTTTTTCTAAGTAAAGAATATCCTTCATGCTCAGATTTGCACATTGTAGGCCATACGTTAACGTTATATTAGTATCAGGACTGTTTTCCAGACATGTAGTTTTACATCTGTAGACGAACCATGTTTACACATGCCAGTTCCTTGCAATGCATAGAAAGCTATCTGACATTTATAATTCTATTAATGACATGAGCATCGCCCTTAAGAGTACCATCCAGTTCAACGCCTAGGTACGTGACGACATCAACACATGCCAAGATACTGTTATTGATACCATGTAGGATCTTTAATAAATGATGATTTTACAAACATAACATAATATTGCAAGGATCTTAAAGAGAAAAGTTTATTGTCCGTAGTCGTAAGATCCTTTGAAAAGAAAAAAATTCAAAAGGAAAATCTGCTGCTATCTCTGACCATGCAACTTCTGTTTTCAGTGACCGTTCAGGCGAGTTTTTTTTTTTTATTTTAACATTGCTTAAAAGAATATTGTAAAAGTCGCCGCCTGATTTTGCGGGTGAAAAACACGGAAATTACAATATATCAGTGGCATTAGTTTACTAATGCCAGCCTATAGTTGTTACCGTACTGTTTTGTTGTACAGTTGTATTTAAAGAATGTATTGTCCCTTGAAACACAAAAAAAATGAAAAAAAAAATATTCTAGTTTAAATTAGCCATATCAAAGTAATATTAAAGTGTTTCACTTTAAGTCAAAAATTCGAGCCAAAAACAACAAGTTTACGTAATTAACAGGTAAATTAATTAGATTACATTTCGTCTGGGAAATCATCGCAAGCGAAAGTAAACAAAGATTTCAAACCATCAGTATGCATTATGCATGATGCTAATTAGGATTGTTTACAACTCGTCATGGTTGAGAAGGTGTTTTCACACAGATCGAAGTTTTATGATTATGCATACCGAGTAGCCAAACAAGCGCGTTGCATTATGAGATATGTTTTGATTGAAAACTTTGACTGGAAGTCAAAGTTATTTTTTGAACAAAAAAACATCTGTTTTTCGTTTAATTAATTTTTTTTTTCGACTATTTTTTGGTGAAAGTTAATAACTATTATGATACTTCAAAATGACCCACTTTTTTTTGAAAATAAAAAAACAAAATTTTGGGAATTAGTCAAATGGACAATACATCTTTAAACTTGTTAATAAAAGTTATACATTATTATGTAGTATATTTAATTTAGTGTTATGAAGTGTACACAACAAGATGGGTGTTTATGCGTAGAAACCTTCTGTTTTTCTATTTACAAATCCCCTTCGATTATTTAAAAAACTAGACTACTAAAGGCCAATTAAAACAGCGTCGTACGACCAGTCGTCTCGTCAGGAGGAAATTAAACATGTTTAAAGTTTTCCCGACGACCTAACAACTACGTCCGACGCTATCTCAAGACGACTTGTCTCGTCGGGATTCAACTCAGACAGCACCAACTCAGACAGGGCCTCGTCGTACGATGCAGTCTGAGTTGGCCTTAGTAATACTAACCTTTTTTGGTGAACCTCGTGCGCTTAGTGTGTATATTTTATAATAAAAATAATAATATACGAGAAGTATTTTTATTTTTAATGATGTTGACGTGAGCGAGAATTTTAGGCGGCTTATGTTTAAAAAAAACATGCGATAATAAATCATATTATAATATACAATAACCCGCTCAATACTATAATAGCCAATTTGGTCGCAACATTAATGAACAGCTTGTCGGCACAAACAGAGCGGTAACGGTAAGCGGAAAACTCTTCCATGTAGAATCTGTTGAGGTTTCTATCCTAAAAGGGTTTTGTTTTTCGTTTACCGTTTACAGTTTCTGGTCTTCTGTGTAAATTGGCCTTGAAGATATATTTTTTTGAAGATATGTTTTAATAGGCTTATACCAGCAAGTATATAGTTGGTTTGATATACTATAAATTTAAATTCGTTGACGAAGCACGGGCACTTACGTAGAAAGGTCTTTAATAAGTGCACATCACCCATTTTGAGCATGACCAAATATGGATCTGAAAGCGACAGTCTGATCTCTTCACCACCAGTGTCTGAGGTATAGTGTTTTATTAAAATTTTAATCATTGTTTTTAAAGTAATTTATTTATTTATTTTGTCTGTACAGTATAAGATGTGACTCGGTTAATCGTCGGGTAAATAGCTGGTATATCGACATGATTTGAACCCAGAAACGAGGGTTCCGAGCAGGTTAACCACCTGCTGCAATTGTACTCATTTTGTTTGTTATTTAATTCATCTGGTATACATTCTAAGCGTCATGATAAAGTTAGTCAAACATCTTTAATGACAGACAACAGTGCAGACGACTTTGTGAATAAATGTATGAATGTTGATTAATATAGCTTTTTTAATTATACATTTCAGGGACGGATTACTGATTGTTTGCTGGTGTCTTCGTTTGCGGCTGCCATCGGTACATCTTTTCTCTGGGGCTACAACATAAGTGTGATGACGGGACCTTCTGCTGTATGTTTTTACAAAGTATTGCTTTATTTTGTGTTTTAGATAGTCTAAAAGAGTCTAGGTTCTAGACCGAAATTAATAAAAAGATAAATAGTTAGAATTTCAAAATTACACTTTTGAATGGGATACCGTATGGTATAACAAGGTGTTTTCTATGCAACATATCACAAAAGTTGCGCAATTCAATTTCAAACTACTACATCGCATTCTTGTGTGTAAAAGTAAGCTAAAAATTTGGAATCTTTCTATAAATGACATATGTGAAAGATGTAATAGTGAAATTGAAAATGAAAAACATTTGTTATTTTCATGTAATAAGTTTAAACCCATATGGATTGTATTTAAGCTTTTGATCTCGAAAAAGATTGATATAACATGGCGTAATATTGTTAAAGGATCGGAAAAGACAACAGTAAATGAACTTACTTCAATATTTACCTCTTGCATTTATAAATCGTGTTTAGTAATAAGAAAAGAAAGGAAACAAAATCAGGAATCAAAAATAATTTGGAGATTATTTTCCTATGAATTAAAGGATTTATTAACAAATGAATTTATGCATAATACTTTACATAAGGCTCAAAAGAAATGGACGAATAATTTAAAAGATAAACTATTAAAACTATCAAAAGACTTAATGGTAATATTGTAATTATTTCATTGATTCCTTTTTTTTCTTACCTTATCATAATGGATGTATATTAACGTAAACTCTGTTTTTAGGCATCAGTTATACTTTTTAAGATGCCAATTATTTAAATACATGTATGTGTATATGATATCCCGCTTCTTGGATCATTTAATCATTGGTGATGCAATATAATTGATGGCATGTCAATATAATCTGTATGTATTGGTATTTATTTTTTAATATATATATATTTTTCTATATTTGCAATATTTATATTGTATACATGTCAATGTTATCTACATATATTTGTATTTGTCCAATATATATATATATATATTGCTATATTTGCAATATTTTATATCGTAAATACAAACTGTAAGTAGTAGTTGTACCAAGGTGACATCGGGTATGAAGCGTATCACATACAGAGCCAAAATCGCATCTTGGACTTGCACAGTGTATGGACTCTAACCTTACGGTTTTCATTAAATATATCATTGCATGCTATCATTCTAAATATCTAACTTTCAAACGTTTGCATTCCTCTTTTTTCATTTCATCCTTTTTATCTTGGTGAAAAGGGAGGATACTACATTTTCCTCCCATGAGTTTATAGCCTCTCTACTCGAACACAAATAAGATCACAAATAAGATAGTTTAACAAGAAAATTTTAATCATGTATTTTTTTAAAATTAACATTGTATCTAAAATTGTAATGAAAATGAAAACAAATATGGTTAATACTGAATTCAAGCATCTTATTATGTAAATATACCTGTATTTTAACTACTTTAAACACTTACTTTTAATTGTCACAAATGTACTTATATGTATATTCACCAATGAGAATTTAAATAAACGTGAGATGAACTCACACAAGACAAAAAACAAAAAAAAAGATAAATAGTTTGTCACATATGGCGTTTTAGACGTATATTACATTAGCTCGTGTTTTCAGACAAAAATAAAAACGCCTAAATAAAAGAGACAGAGATTTAAGCCTATTTACTTTCACTCTTTAACAATGTATTTCTGGCATTCCGTCTCCAATTGATATGTTTTGTTTGTGTGTTAAAAATGTGCATGTTATATTTATTTCCTACAGTTTATACAGGCATTCTATAACCAGTCTCACTTTGACCAATATGGAGAATATATTTCTGAGACTCAAATCCTGTTGCTTTGGGCCATTACTATTGCCATGCTCTGCGTAGGAGGATCCGTTGGTGCACTTGTAGCAACTCCCATTTCTAATGCTATTGGAAGGTAATTTAAAGTGGTTCGGCCTAGAGTCGAAAAAGCTATTTATCTTGATGTCTAACTGTTTTTCATTTTCATATTTCCTTCCATCCTTCGTACTAAATTGTCGTGTTCACGACGCACCACGCCGTCGAGTCGAAAAGGCAAACGAAGTTAAGCATAATATGAGCAAAAAGAAAAACACATTGCATAATATTATTGTATCGTGTCAAACTTATTGTATTACGTCACACATTGTGTAACTATATCTTATTACGTCACACATTGTACATTATATAATATTACGTAACACATTGTATAACTATATCGTATTACATCACACATTGCAGTTAAGTTTTTCTTTTCTGTAGACGAAGTGCGATACTTGTGACGTGTGTAGTATCCATTATTGCATCCATTTTTATGGGAATTAGTCAGCGTGTAAATATTTACCAACTCGTTTTCGTAGGTCGATTTATTATTGGTATATCGTCAGGTAATATAACAACTCCTCGATTTTTACGATCATGCCGTTATAAAGATTATGATTCTCGCAATCATGTGATGCCATTTCGACCAATAACGTTTTTGTATATAGGCAATGCAATATAAACATTTTTACTGAGAAACCATACAACCTAAATATATGATCACATTTTATAAAGTGGAAGCCCCTCCTCTATGACACGTCAATCCATTAAAGACCACTACATCGTAGGCCTACATTTATTAATAATGGTTACACTTATTACTACACAGGGGTTTCGACGGTAGCGACGCCAGTGTACTTGGCTGAAATCTCACCAGTTCGTTATCGTGGAGCCTTCGGCTGTATCCACCAATTGGGAACGTCACTAGGTGTGTTTGCAGCACAGGTAAATATTCATATCAAAATATAATACTTACAATATAAATACCAAATGTATTAATGTCACTATTCAGATGCCTACTCGGGTGTCTACTCTGGTGCCTATATAGCTAGTATGCATATACGAATATACGACCTCAGAGGTCCCTTAAGATAATTTGAAAATAGACAAAGTTAAAGATATCACTTAACCTTAAAACCTTTGTGAATACCATTTAAGTGAAACCCTTAGTTTGTTCTTGATTTTAGGAAAAAACTTAGGATTTAAGGGAAATATTTCACTGGCGTAGTTTAATGTGCGCGTGTTGTGTAACATTAATAATGTTGATGAATATAACAATACATTTTGTAGATTTTAGGATTGTATCCTCTTTACACTCAAGAGCTGTGGCCTGTGTTACTTGCATTGAACGGAGTCCTGAGTTTGATCGGATGTACTGTGCTACTTTTTTGTCCGGAAAGTCCTAGATGGTATTTCATCACATCCGGTTACAGTGCGCCTACTGAAAAAAATAAAGGTAACTGAAATTATATTATATGTATATATAATATATCTCAACGAATGTCCTTTCATTATTTGAACTTTTTGATGTCATTTTCCTTTCATTCATGTTGTCTTCTGATCGCAACATAATGATAGCAACCCTTAAACATCCCATATGGAATATTATAGATATCATGCCACTCGTTGCGAGAGAGTAGCCTCAATTCAAAAGTCACTTGTTTGGCTGGTTGGTTTAGTACGTTAGATTCCACAGCGGTAAACAACGGTTCAAAGACCATCTTTCTAATACAAAAATTATTTGGAGACTTAGGTTATGGCAATAAAAGTT
Organism: Antedon mediterranea; assembly: GCF_964355755.1. Classification (NCBI taxonomy): domain Eukaryota; kingdom Metazoa; phylum Echinodermata; class Crinoidea; order Comatulida; family Antedonidae; genus Antedon; species Antedon mediterranea. The sequence goes on from NC_092672.1 coordinate 33,540,624, forward strand.
CTGTATTCTGTGGTTTGCCATTTTACCGTCTGAAGACATGATACTGTAGAGTGTTTATTGTCGCCATACCATACAAGAACACAGCGCCCCTACTATGACGACATTAATTTGATTAATAATTCGTGGTGGTATGTCCAGCTTAGTATGCATTCAATAACAAAACACATATTATACTTTCATTTTTCAACAGAATCCGAAAGTCTACTTGAATATAATGACATCAGATATAACAAAGCAATAAACGGTAAGTAAAGCCAGTTGACCAATCAAAAGCGATAGTTCGAATAATCAATAGCTTTCAATTGGTCATAAATTACTTGCGTTTTGTTTAAGCATGGATTTGTTAGAACTTCTTGTCAAACGGCGCTGTAAGAACACATTTTAAACGTGGAGTCTCACATCCTGGTATAGCCTAGGTTCTAGACGTCGATTCGGCTTAATATTCGTAAACAAAATGTCAGCACACATGGCGTGTCATAACAACAACATTTAAACGCCCGCTTGTGGCGCTACATAAAATGAATTAGTCTACATCCTCCTCCTCCTCCTCCTACATTGACTCAAAATATTCCATGACATTCATACTCGAACATAAGTGTTCTGTTGCACATTTTATCAGCAGACTATATTTGAAATTATAAATGAAAAAATAATTTAAATAACCACTTCTTGATAGCTCTAAGGCGTCTTCGAGGTACAGATGACGTCGATGATGAAATCCAAGAGATGCTGTACGAACGTCGACAAGAAGTGACCTCTAACAGTTCTTCAGTCGGTATACTAGATATACTTAGATTAAAAGATCCGATGTGGAAATGGCCGCTGATCATTTCAATTCTTCTCCATTCAAGTCAACAACTTGGAGGAATAAATGCCGTAAGTATTTAATTAAAAATAGTTTATGAATTTCTACTTAGGTATATCTACTACACTGCCCTCTACGTGGTAAAGCTAGACTTTACTCTTGCTTTTAGGTGATGTATTACACAACAGAAATATTTTCAGAGGCAAATTTAAGTGAAAATGTTATCAAGCTTGCAACGTGTGGTACTGGAATTGTGGTCGTTGTAACGGATACCATAACGGTATGTTATATATAACAATATTACTTGATATATTCAGCTGGCATTTTAAATTTTAAAAATGTTACATTATACATTTTATATATACCACAGTGGAAAGGAACTGGCCATCCTACCACATAATGCTGAGGCTTAGCACAATGAGCTCCTAACAGCTCATAACAGCTCATTCTCCTACGTTCAGAGAACACGGGACTCACATTTACCTTTTATATACCACAGTAGAATTCCTAAAACATGTACAGCAAAATGTAAAATAGACTCGGTGTAAGTCTGTTTCATTTTATTGTAGCGCCGCCAGTCGAGCGTTGTGTTTTTTTTCGAGCTCAATACAGTTATGCCATATTATGTTTCTTTTTAGGAATATTAAGCTACTAAATCCCCTTACTTGATAATATTTTTCTCCATCAGATAATGCTTGTTGACAAACTTGGCAGACGATTTTTCTTGATGTCTGCATATTCCCTTATGGTGGTAGCAACAGCCTTTCTAACCGTGACTCTAACAGCAAATGTAAGATTTTATTTATATCTATTTTTTTTTTGTATTTAGGCTCATGTCACATGTGCCTAATGGCACACACTACCAATAGTAAATTAATCACTGTGCTATCAGATAGGTGGTAATCTCTTTGAAACAGGGTTTATTTTGTGATCCAGTTTATCGGACTAACCCAATGTATTCTTTTAAAAAGAATTAGTTTCCAATAGGGTCCGAAAAACGTGTTTACAAACAAAATGTAGTATATGTGAACTTTGCTAAAGAAGGAAAACAAATTATTCAACTTTTAAATTATAATTTGTATTTGTCTATTATTATTTCCTTCCACAATCAAAGGGTGAAGTTTGGTCAGTGTTGTCTATTGTTGGTGTATATATGTTCCTTTGTGGTTTTTCACCAGGACCAGGTAAAAATAATAGTAATAGTAATACTAATAATAATAATTATAATTTTGAAAAAACAATAACAGAGTTAAATATATCAATATACGTTATAACATTTGTTCTGCGTTTTCCATGACCTTTTATCATATTATTTACTATTGATTATCGAACGTATTTAATACTGAGCCTCTCATGACTTGCGATAGTCGGTTAGACTCTATCTACTGATGCAGATGCAGAATCAAGTGACTTAATTAAATTAGTGGCTTGGTTTAACTTTCAGGAGCCATGACAAATATTATCGTGCCGGAGATTTGGACACAAGGCCCACGTGCCGCGGCTATTACTATTTCTGTTCAATTTAATTGGTGGTCTAACTTCATCGTAGGAATTGCTTTTCCATTTATGTTGGTAAGAAAATAAGGCATAGATTTATGCGCCACTATTATACGTATCAAACGCTATGTGTGGCATTTTAGTTTTGATAAACAGACTAGTAAGAAGGTTATATGTCCATTTATTATAAGCGCAATAATACCAACATTCATATAAAATGTATTTCTGATACATCTTACCAAGAACAGATCTGCAACTTGTCTTGCATATGATATTGTATTATGTTGTATCTTTCTATTCTTTAACAAAAAAATCTAACGGTAACATGCAAAACATGCAGATCACTGGATGTTATGTACTTAGAACATTTTGAAAACTGACTGGCTGCAATTTTTTTTTCTTCAAGTTTACCGATAAGATGAACGCGTTTCACACGTTGTGAATGCGTTTCATACGTTGTGAACGTGTTTCATACATTTTAAACTGGTGAAAACACAGAAAACTTAATGTAATTTTCCGCGCATGTCGGATGCAAGATTGTGCAACGAAGTTTTCAAAACTATTCCAACGCCCTCTCTCTGTACTCATGTCATGCTATTGAAGTTAGAGTTAGTTGTATTAGGGCTATGATGTCAAAGATGTGTTTGCTAATTCTCACAATTTCTCTTCTTTTGCAGACTGGTCTAGGGGGATATTCTTTTTTGTTCTTTTCAGCCTTTTTAGCGATTGCTGTTATAATGTTTTACTTCTATGTACCTGAAACAAAACAGAAAACTTTTGCAGAGATTTATTCACATTTTAAAAACAACAATACGTCAATTCATGATAATCACTTGGAAATGTCAGGTTGATGATCTTTTTTTTTTTTTTTTTTTTATTTCATTTCAACACATACATAATACAAAATTAATATATAAATGCAACGTAACTATTAAAACGATATAATACTCTCTCAAAAATGAGAGAGTAATGAAATTAAAGAAAAAAAAAATAATGTATCGTAAAAATACACTTTATAATAATCATTTTGTTAATAATATGGTTGCCTTGTATTTTTGGTAAATGTGAAATAAATGATTATAATTAAGTAATTGTTTTTTGATTTTGCAACTAAATATGTACCAGTTTGTAATTAAAATTAAAATGTTTGCATCACTGTGTGTTCTTCTTTGGTGATAATTAAGTTATTGTTGATATTTCGATACATATATTGTTTTACATTTTCCCAAATTTTCTTTACCAGATCACATTCAAAGAACATAATTATGTAGCAGTGTTTCCTGCTTTTCCTTGCAAAAACTACACATTGGTGAATCGACCTTTCACATCTTAAAGAGCATTGTATTTGTATAAATTATCGATGAATAAATTCAAATTGAACATTTTTTAGCTTAGTGTCATTTGTACAGGCGTGTAAATTTGAGAAAAGGTTTTTCCAATCAAGTTTGTTGTCAAACTCCTTTTCCCATTTGGATTCAATTCCAATTGGCTCTTCAACATTTTTTAATATAATGTGTTTATAGATATAATGACAATTTCTCGTTTTCACAGAAATGAATGTCTGTAATTTGGATTCAACTTCATTAGTTTTGTTTACACCTTGTTCAATTAATTTCTGTTTCCAGAGGTTTGGAATTGAATTTACAATCTGGTGATATAATAAGAAGTCTGGTTTAAAATTATATTTTTGGTTAAATTCGTCTAGTTCTAATATTTTCCCTTCTTTGTTCACGATATCTTTTACATAGTTTACATTTTTAACCAACCAATTTTTTTCAACTTTAAATTCTCTTTTATCAAAACATGAGTTGTTCCATAAATATTGATTTAAGATGTCCTCTATCGTATACGGTTCTACAAAATTGTATTCACTCCACGCAGGAGTATATCTTTATGGAACCTTTCAAATTGTTTTAATATTTTTGAAGATTTAGAAAAGTTGGTTTCGAAAACAATATTTCCTCCAACCTCTTTAATCTTACTTTTTAAAAACACTTTCCACTTGGATTGATTTCCATCAAGATATCTTTTCACCCAACATGATTTGAGAGATGTACAGTAACTCTTAATATGGGGAATTTTTAACCCTCCTTCGTCAAAATTGTTGGAAGGATCTAAATCTCCCTACTCCAATCTAGGAGTTCTTCTACGCATGTGTAGATATCTACTACGTCATCATATATATATCGTATTTTATTTGCGGTCCGGCCATGTAGTATATTACTCGCACATCGCTATTTTATACCGTATTACTTAAATATATATCGCTTTCTCATACCATCCCACAGCTATATAGGTTATAATACACATGAAATGAAAGTGTACCAAACATTTGCAGCAGTTGAAAAAGATAGTATAATCGGGTTAATGCTGTAGGAAAAGGGAGAATCATCGTAAACGAACTAATCATGCCTACTATTCCGGAATCCACTGTATAGCCGTATACGTTACCTGCCCTGACGTATGACAAATAATAAATATATTATTTGTCATCCGTCAGGGCAGGATTGTATGATTCCACCAACTGTAGGCTACATAGCCGTCGTATACCTGCCCTGACGTATGACAAATAATAAATATATTATTTGTCATCCTTCAGGGCAGGTATTGTATGATTCCACTGCACTGTACATAGCCGAATACCTGCCCTGACGTATGACAAATAATAAATATATTATTTGTCATCCTTCAGGGCAGGATTGTGATTCCACTGTACATAGCCGTATACCTGTCCGACGTATGACAAATAAAAAATATATTATTTGTCATCCTTCAGGGCAGGATTGTATGATTCCACTGTACATAGCCGTATACCTGCCCTGACGGCTGACAAATAATAAATGTCTTAATTGTCATACGTCAGGGCAGGTGTATACGGCTATGTACAGTGGAATCATACAATATCTGCCCTGACGGCTGACAAATAATAAATGTCTTATTTGTCAGCCGTCATGGCAGGTATACGGCTATGTACAGTGGAATCACACAATACCTGCCCTGAAAGATGACAAATAATAAATATCTTATTTGTCAGCCGTCAGGGCAGGTGTACGGTATGTACAGTGGAATCACACAGTACCTGCCCTGAAGGATGACAAATAATAAATGTCTTATTTGCCAGCCGTCAGGGCAGGTATACGGCTATGTACAGTGGAATCATACAATACCTGCCCTGAAGGATGACAAATAATATATTTATTATTTGTCATACGTCAGGGCAGGTAGGTATTCGGCTATGTACAGTGGAATCATACAATACCTGCCCTGAAGGATGACAAATAATATAATTATTATATTATTTATTATTTGTCATACGTCAGGGCAGGTATACGACGGCTATGTAGCCTACAGTCGGTGGAATCATACAATCCTGCCCTGACGGATGACAAATAATATATTTATTATTTGTCATACGTCGTCAGGGCAGGTATACGACGGCTATACAGTGGATTCCGGAATAGTAGGCATAATTAGTTCGTTTACGATGATTCTCCTTTTTCCTACAGCATTAACCCGATTATACTATCTTTTTCAACTGCTGCAAATGTTTGGTACACTTTCATTTCATGTGTATTATAACCTATATAGCTGTGGGATGGTATGAGAAAGCGATATATTTAAGTAATACGGTATAAAATAGCAATGTGCGAGTAATATACTACATGGCCGGACCGCAAATAAAATACGATATATATATGATGACGTAGTAGATATCTACACATGCGTAGAAGAACTCCTGGATTGGAGTAGGGAGATTCAGATCCTTCCAAAAATTGTTAAGCATGACTTTTCTTTTGACTTTATCGGGTTTTCCGTTCCATATAAATTTAAATATTTTACTTTGAATATCTTGAAGGAAACAATAGGGTGGGTCTGGTAAATTTGAGAAAACATACGTGAATATCGGGAGAAACAGTGACTTAATAATAGTTGCTTTTCCAAACAAAGTAAGTGAGCGTTGTTTCCACATATTTAATACTTGTTCATCATTTTTAGCTTCATCTGGAAAATTGAGTCTGAAAATATCATTAAAATTACAAGAAATATTAACACCCAATTATTTTACTGGGCCTTTGGTCCATGAAATACTTTTCTCAGATGGCGTTTTATAGTTTCTTAACGATCCTATTCTCATAATGTTGCTTTTTTTCATAATTAATTCTGAGTCCAGAATATATAGAAAATTCATCCAGTATATCTATAATCGGTTTAATTGAGTTTTGGTCTTTGAGAAAAAACGGTTGGTAATCTATGACGTCATAGCACGCGAGTGTTTCTTATTATAATTATACTGTTTCATATTAAAATTAATTGCTATCCTTTCGCATAGCACTTGAAAACCTTCACAAATGTTCATAATTCTTTCTTTATTTTAATATTGATATAGCAAAGCTTAAGTTTAAGTTTATTGTTTTCATAATACAATTATACAATATAATACAGAACATAAGTTAATAAATAATTATGTGAGGAGGACGCATTAAGCCAATGTTTTACGTTTGGTTCTCCAGATAAATAAATATATATTTAATTATTTAATCTTAGTGAGAGAAAAAAAAACACTTCTTTCTTTCGTCTAATTGACAAATAAAATAAAACAGAAAGGCACAATAAAGAGAAAAAAAAACATTCGTGAGGCAATTGTGAATACTAATGTTCTAAATAGTTTGAAATAAACATTTGTTTGTATTTGTTTTAAATGAATTTATGATAGGTATTGCTTTTAGATTGAGTCATTACACATATATAAGGTCCATTGTAAATAAAAGATGGTATTGACACAATCGAGAACTTTGGTGTACGGTTGAAAACAATATTATAATATTCAATATCCCGCTCATTATAATATAAAAATTAATGACACCAGCTTGTCGGCATAAAGAAATAATCGTCTCCGCGTTAAAAAATTAAAAACAATTATAAAACAATTAGTAATATAATAATGATTATTAATATAATTTTAACCCACTCCCTTTGAAGATACCAAGTAAATGGTTTAGAAGTCTTTCCTTTTATAGAATTGTACCAGCAAGGGTAATTGACTTGGTAAAAAATATTAATTTAAATTATTTAAAGGTAATGATGATTTTTAAATAGTAGGCATAACGAAGACACACGGACACGTAAAGTAGGCCTTCGTCTAGGGCCCGTCACTCCATTCAGCATGACTAAATATGGATTAGAAAGCGATAGTCTAGTCTCTCTGCCACCAGTGTCTGAGGTATAGTGTTGAACCCCCTTGTCTTTTGAGTAATTAATTTTCTCTGTACAAATAACTTTAAGGTATCGTTGTCTAGATATTCCACTCATTTTCACTCATTCTATCTAATAAACCTCTATTTATCAAACTGTGCTCATACTTTTGGTCAAACTAGTTTGATAGTGTAGACAGAGCTTTACACAAATTGCTAAGGATAACCATAAGTGAATTAATTCATTATCTTCTTAAACATCCTGACATCTAACGGGATTTGGACGTAGGAATTCGAAAATCTTTACTTTACAGTCACAATTTTTATAGATTTATTGCTTTGCTTATTTAAGTTTACTTAAGTTGTATACTGAAGAAGTTTATTATTTATGTCATGTTGGTATTTCTGAACGTTGTGATAAAGCTACGGTATTCAAACAATATTCAGTGACAACAGTGCATAAAGACTTTGTTAAGAAAATAATAATATAGCTGGCCTAGCATGATGGTCAATCAAAGCTTTTATACATTTTCAGGGACGAATTACTACTTGTTTGCTGGTGTCTTCGTTTGCGGCAGCCATCGGTACATCTGTAGTCCTGGGCTACAACTTAAGTGCGATGACCGGACCTTCTGCTGTATGTTTGAAATATTATTATTTTATGTTGTAATAGAAGAAATACCCGGCCTGAGCGGGTTCTCCTCCTCACCAAAGTATTAAAAAAAAACTTCCAGTACAAGCTTGATAACCACATTATCCTATTGTTTTAAGTAAAAAAAAAACATTTCAGTCACAACGAGTTATTTAAATCAATCGTTCCATTTTTTGTACATTTCTTTTGAAACATATGCATTTTTGTTTTCTGAATTTGTGTATTTAGTTTCAACTATCTCTCTTTCTTTAAAGGACAACTTACACAGACAAGCGATAACGGTAAGCGGAACACCGCGTAGTTTGTCCCACATATAGAATCGTATCCAGTCTGAGCGGACACCACTCGACTGCTCCGTCATGTTGTGTAATGGTCATGAGGAACATTTTATTACCGTTACCACTCGTCCGTGTCAATTGGCCTTTATTCCCTTTTCTCCTGTTTACAGTTTATTATTATTTTCATTACACTAACAAATATGATATCAGTTTGATCATGTGTATATTTTCGCCTACAGTTTATACAGACATTCTATAACCAGTCTCACTTTGACCAATATGGAGAATATATTTTTGAGAATCAAATCCTGTTGCTTTGGGCCATTACTATTACCATAATCAGCGTAGGAGGATCCGTTGGAGCACTTTTAGCAACTCCCATTTCTAATGCTATTGGAAGGTAATTTGAGGTGGTTCGGTCTAGAGGCGGAGTAGCTTTGTTGTTGTTCATTTTCTTCATTATTCCATCGCGTCTTTAACATTTCCATTTTCACAGCGCACCACGCGATTACAAAACTGTCCAGTCAATAAAATACATATGAGCATGCGCAGAATGAGATAGGTACAAAGGTAACGCGTACAAAACTATTGAACATCGTATTACATCACACACTGTATACTGTACTAACATCGTATTAACGTCACATAATTGTATACTCGTATCACTATTACGTAACACATTGTATACTAACATCATACCTCGTCACACATTGTATACCAATATCGTATTGCCTCGCATATTGATACTATTTTTGTATCGTGTTGTATAATATCGTATTACGTCACACATTATATATTATATCATATTACGTCACACATTGTATATTATATCGTATTGCGTCACACATTGTATATTATATCGTATTGCGTCACACATTGTATAACTATATCGTATTACGTCACACATTGTATAACTATATCGTATTACGTCACACAATGCAGTTCTGTTTCTTTTCTGTAGACGAAGTGCGATACTTGTGACGTGTGTTGTATCCATTATTGCATCCATTTTTATGGGCATCAGTCAGCGTGTAAATATTTACCAACTCGTTTTTGTAGGTCGATTTATTATTGGTATCTCGTCAGGTAATATATTATATTCCTCGATTATTATACAAATATTGACTGCTTAGAGGTTTATTATACTATTTGCGGTCCTCTGAGGCAACTGTATTGCAATTATGATGTAATTGATGACTAAATAAATGTTGAATAAAAAAAACACTATGCAATTATAATAAAATATTTACTGAACTACTCCACAAGAGAATACAATCACATAAAATAGAACCTATATTTGTAGATATTATGTAGAAATACGTTTTAACGCTACGGCCAACTCTCTATGAGTTCTAGTGTAATTTATCTTGTTTTATTAGTACCTTATTTTTGTAATGTTTTGTTTTTGAGTTCGTGTTGTGTCCGTTGGATATTATGCTCAGCCAACAGAGCAAACAGAATGTCTATGTTTTTTCTTAAAACAAATGATAATAAATGATACTTTACTTGACTTGACTTGACTTATTTCATATCGTATCTATATTCGTACAGGTTGCTACATCGTATACATAATAATGTTTACACTTATTAATAGGGGTTTCGTCAGTAGCGACGCCAGTTTACTTGGCTGAAATCTCGCCTGTTCGTTATCGTGGAGCCTTCGGCTCTATCCACCAATTGGGAGTGTCACTTGGTATATTTTCAGCGCAGGTAAAAGTTTATATAAACATACATAGCCTACATATCATATTAATACAAAATATTACTTCAATTCTCGAAAAATATATGGTTAATTTGACAGCAGCTAAACTAAAATCTGAAATAGACAGCTTATGAATGTTATGTTAGCGCTCTTCCGTTTGGTATATCCTGGTCCGCCTCTGATGTAATTTAAATGAGTGCTTTTTGATAAATAAAAAATAATGTTGATAACATAAATATTACTACACATTTTGTAGATTTTAGGATTGTATCCTCTTTACACTCAAGAGCTGTGGCCTGTGTTACTTGCATTGAACGGTGTCCTAAGTTTGATCGGATGTACTGTGCTACTCTTTTGTTCGGAAAGTCCTAGATGGAATCTCATCACATCTAATTCAAGTGGGCCTACTCAAAAAGAGGAAGGTAACCCCTAAAAGTGTATTATCCTGTGCCATGAATTATACATTCACTTTAGAGGATAAAGAAACTCTAGCTACAAAAACACGCAGACATAATACCTCTATGGTGGAGAGAGGTGTTCTGTGGTGGAGACGTTTGCTGCCTGCAGGCATAATATAAAGAGTTTATCGTTGCTAGACATGACACCGTAAATAACAGGGCATAACCCCCACCCCATCCTTTAAATCGGCACTCATTTGATTAATAGGTATGTCCAGCTTATTATGTATTCAATAATTTTTTTTAACAGAATCCGAAAGTCTACTTGAATATGATGTCATAAGATATAACAAAGCAGTGAACTGTAAGTAGAGCTTAGTTTCCGTAACGACTTGACCAATTACAAGCGACTGAATAATCTATAGCCTGTGATTTGTCACAAAAAAAACTACAAATGTATCTTTTAGCCAAACTACACTCTATCCTAAAAAATCTTTAAAAAATTGACCACAAGCAGCACATCTTGCATACATGGCGTGTCATAACTATAATTGATCTGGAATAAATACCAAACCAACCCACTGCCTGGTGGCGCTACGTAAAGGGAAACAAGTCTTAATCATCTTCCAATGACTCAAAATACTTACCCGAACTTAGATGTTTTGTTCTAATATATTTTCTTTAAAAAATTGAAATGTTTTGACTCTAAATAGAACAAAACACTTTAAATAATTGACTCTTGATAGCTTTGAAGCGTCTTCGAGGTACAGATGACGTCGATGATGAAATCCAAGAGATGCTGTACGAACATCGACAAGAAGCGACCTCTAACAGTTCTTCAGTCGGTGTACTGGATATACTTAGATTAAAAGATCCGATGTGGAAATGGCCGCTGATCATTTCAATTCTTCTCTATTCAAGTCAACAACTTGGAGGAATAAGTGTCGTAAGTATTAAATACTGTCAGAGCCATATATAGAGAGAGTTTCGACATTGCGTTCACAGATTTTCGAAAGTCACGTGGAGCTCACACCGGCCATCTTTGTGTCCAACTATGCTTATATAGCATATGGAGTTGAGTCATTTGCTTAAAAAATGTATAACATTCACAAAGCTTTAAATATCGAATTTAATATCAAAACAATCAATTTGTTTAAAGGTTTTTGTTAAAGATGTATTGTTCCTTGAAACGCAAAAAATGAAAAAAAAAAATATTCTAAATTTAAATTGGTCATAACAAAGTAATATTAAAGTTATTCACTTTAAGTCAAAAATTCGAGCCAAAAACAACAAGTTAATTTGATTACATTTCGTCTCGAAAATCGTCACGAGTGAAAGTAAACAAAGATTTCAAACCATTAGTATGCATTATGCATGATGCTAATTAGGATTGTTTACAACTCTTCGTGGTTGAGAAGGTGTTTTCACACAGATCGTGAAGAAGTTTTATGATTATGCATACAGAGTAGCCAAACAAGCGCGTTGCATTATGAGATATGTTTTGATCGAAATCTTTGAATAGAAGTCAAAGTTATTTTTTGAACAAAAAAACGTCTGTATTTCGGTTAAATAATTTTTTTAGACTAATTTTTGGTGAAAGTTAATAACTATTATGATACTTCAAAATGACCCAGTAACTTTATAATTATTTTTGTTAAAGCCTTTTGAACGTTATACATTTTCAAAACAAAAGACTCAACTCCATACGCTACATAGGAATAGTTGGACACAAACACGGCTTCTAATCCATTCAATGTCGAAACTCTCTCTATGGCTCTGAATACTGTGTATATACACTGCCCTCTACGGACTATGTAGTAACGTTAGACTTCAATCTCTTGTAGGTGTTGTTTTACACAACTGAACTATTTTCAGAGGCAAATTTAAGTGAAGATGTTATCAAGCTTGCAACTTGTGGTATTGGCCTTGTGACCATTGTAATGGATACCATAACGGTAGGTTCTCTTACAATTTCTTCATAGGCCTAATTTGTAAATTTAAACATATTCAAGCATTGTTTACAATACATTCCAATATGTGTGTTATGGTATATAGTCTATTTTTGTGCTAATCAGCAAATGTTATTTTTTTTTATGTAGTGCGACCAGAAAGTAGTTTTTTTCGATTTTAATATAGTTAACGACACGCCGTTTATGCCAAAAACTATTTATTTCGGAGAATAGCTTCATAGACTAATTGTTGGCATAAACGGCGTGTCGTACTACCATTGTAGTGTAATAAACATTCTACCTTTTATTTATTTAATTAATTGTTGTACTGTAACCAATGTAGGTCTAATGTTTTTCTTTTTTGTAAATGGTGGTCTCTGCTTAAAGTCTATTTTTAGACTTATTTTGAACACCATCCATATTTATACTTAATTAATTATTTATAAAGAAATATACCACGCAGATTCACTAAAAGGCCTATATTATGTATTATTTGTAGAAATCAACTAAAAAAAAACAACAATTAAAGTAATTCAATTCAACTTTAATTTTGTTCTTTTGTCCATATAATACATTATAATACATATAAATATTTTCTTCTGTCAGATATTCCTTGTTGACAAACTTGGCAGACGATTTTTCTTGATGTCTGCATATTCACTTATGGCGGTAGCAACAGCCTTTCTAACCGTGACTCTAACAGCAAATGTAAGCTTTTTTTTTAACTAATTATTAAATGATACACTACCCTGTTCATGTGTTGATTCAAACAATATATAGTAAATGTTAACACAATTATACCTGCCTTATAGCCTGATAAATATGTATCAATACACTACAGATGTACATCTTTCATTTGTGGTACCTAGAATCCAATGTACTATTCGCGGTGAATATCATTTGCATTTTGATGGATACATAAATTGTTCAACCTTTTAATTAAATTGTATTTTGCCTCTAATTCTTCAACAACCACAGGGTGAAGTTTGGTCAGTTCTATCTATTGTTGCTGTATATATGTTCCTTTGTGGTTTTTCACCAGGACCAGGTAAAAATAATAGTACTAATTAAACAAGGCCATATACATGGCTGCAGTCGCGTGCTCAAATTTGAGTTAGTTTTTTCCGACCAACGGACATAGTGAGCTGTAGAGTTTGCGCGACTAAAAATGTTGATAACTGAGTTAAATTTCAAATATTTCAATATGCTGTAGGCATTTGTTTTGCGTTTTTCATGATCCTTTATCATTATTTACTATTGATTATTTAACGTATTTACTGACTTGCGATAGTCGGTTAGACTCTATCTACTGACAGCTGCAGAATCAAGTGATTTCATTAAATGAGTGGCTTGGTTTAACATTTAGGAGCCATGACAATGGTGATTGTGCCGGAGATTTGGACACAAGGCCCACGTGCCGCGGCTATTACTATTGCTCTTCAATTTAACTGGTGGTCTAACTGCATAATAGGAATTGCATTTCCATATATGTTGGTAAGAAGATAGAATTGACCTTAATGGTTTTTGTTGCAGTATAAGTTTTTTTTTTTCTTTCGTGAATTTTTATTTATTATGCCATTCCATGACAAAGATAATATACAAAGATTAAATAAACAAGAAATATTTCTTACAAAAAACGCTGCTCGCTTATTGACAAATATTTGTTATTTCAAATTTGAATGTGTCATTTTATTGTCACATAATAATTATTCTACCTGAAAAAATGTAATTAAATACTTAAATTGACAATGTTTTTTGGGTTTCTTTTCTCTTTTTATGTGAATAAATATTATTTTGTTGTTACAGAAGTTAATACTCAATTTCTGTCACTTTTTAGTTAATTTTATTGCTAAGGTCAATTCTGGGGGTCACTTCATCACCCTAGATATTTCAAGTGTGAAGTATTCTATTACAAACACAAACTTTAATGGACTGTTTTGATAATAATTAAATGAATATCTGACAGTGAATTACAGTCAAAAGTCAGTATTATAGTCAAATGAGATAAATACCAGAAATGCTTTGGGATGTGTAATTTTAGCCAAATAGAATTTTTCCAAGACGTTTTTCTGGGTCTAGTAGGGAATCTATAAATTATAGTGGAGTTTCCATTTTCGCAAAACTGTCGTCCTTAGATAATATTACTGCTGCTTGCTTTAGCTTATGATTGAGTAGACCTAGTGGGACGTAGCGGGCTAGAGCAGCAGCGTGAAAAAAAAACAAGTATAACAAATTTTCCAAAACTATTTCCAACGACGCTCTCTCTCTCTCCCTCTCTCTCTCCCCATACGCATATTAATGGTATTCGACGGCGCTGTTTTGTGCAATTTTGTTTTATATGTTACTAATTTTCACAATTTTCCTTTTATTTTCAGACCGATCTAGGGGGATATTCTTTTCTGCTCTTTTCAGCTTTTTTAGTGATACTTGTTATATTCTTTTACTTCTGTGTACCTGAAACAAAACAGAAACCATTTGCAGAGATTTATTCACATTTCAAAAATAATACGTCACATCATGGTAATCATTTCGAAATGTCGAATTGATGACCTATGACGTCATAGCACGCGTGAATTTCTGAATATAATTAGTTTGTTTCATTACCATTAACTGATCATCGCGAGTAACTCGCGAATCAATGGAAACATCGTCTATCGTATTGTATAAAGCTTGATTCCAACTATGACGCAATGCAAGAGCACAAGCGCAACAAAAGTAATTTGATAAGTTATACAAACTTTCGATTGTCCTTGGTCAATTGAATTGCTTTAACCAAGTGAATTTGACACTTGACCAGATGATTAGTTCATATTTGTTGGTGCTGCGTTGAGTATTAAAACTGACATTTTTAAAGTTTGGTTCCCACTAGGAGCAACGTGTCGACGCAAAGTGCCGTAAGAAAATATAACGGTGCGTGTCACACGTCAAACAGACGCAACGATTTTAATGGTCTACGGAATTCAAATTACGTAACAACGTAAACGAACCGGGCGTCCTGGTGGGAACCACCCCATGGTATGGAATAATAGAATAGACAATAAAGCGTGGTTCCCAATAGAACGCAACGCAACGTAACGCAACGACGTATCGACGCAAAGTGACGTATTGCGTAATCACAAGTGAGAACCGACGATGCAACAGTGCTGCAAATATCGCAGGTTTATTTTCACGCAGGCGGGGGTAAACACAACTATTGGAAGAGCATTTGTTTACGTTGCGTAGATTGCGTTACGTTGCGTCGCTAGTGGGAACCACGCTTTAGGGTAATTATGATTTGAGTAGTAGTTATTTTGATGTGATTGTATCAACATTAAAGAATTGATTTAATAACGCTAATTCATGATATAAAGTTTGCGGTACACAACATAGTGAGTGAGTGGCCGAGCGGTTAAGACAGTGGAACCGTAATTACGTAGCCATAACATCGGCATGGGTTCGAGGCTCACTCACTCCATGGTTCTGGTGGTAGAACGAGTCTTCTCGGATAAGGACTATAAACCGTAGGTCCAGTGTACACATCTAGCTCGTGTGCACTTTAAAGAACCTAGTACATCTTTCGAGACGAGTAGGGGGTTACCCCGGTGTGTTAGTACATCACAGCCACTGATCACCAACTGGGCCCTCTGGGAGACCAGTCTTTGACTGAAGAGGTTACCCAGTATAAATATATATTTCAATCAATCAATAGTTCTGGAATGAACTGTTGAGTTTCTTGATGTTTCGATCAATATGCTTTGATCTTAACCGGGAGTGAGAATAATATATCAATTATCTTGAATGTTGTGTATAAAGATTTAAATCTTTATTGTCTCTGCATACGATTTTGGTAATGATTTTCCTGGTCCAGTGTAATACTGCATAGTAACGCCAGCACAGAAAATCTATACATACCAGCTTACCATGGTGATTAAAAGTTATTTGCTAAGTAAAATACAATCACAAGATTGAATATATAATATATATATATATATATATATATATATATTTAGGTTCAACGATTTGAATTTGTTATACTTATACACACAGCAGTGCAATAGATAAATATACAATTATGAATGATGATTATTATGATTATGAATTATGATTTTAAATAGAGTATCTTTTTTATGATATTTTAATAATCTGCAATACGCCTAGTCTCTCCTCAACACAATACATTACGTTTTAGTTTTAGTTACGTGTGTTCTTTTATATTTTATATTTTATTTTTTTGTTGTAACAAATTTTGTGTGATTGATGTACAGTATAACTCTATATAATTTTGTAATTGTTATGTATGTAGTGTATCAAACGACACATTTCCAATTGTATGTTTTGTGTATGTAATTGGACAATAAAAGTGTTTTTTGAATTTTAAATTTGGAGATAGGAAATGCGAAGCATCCTTGTACTATTGTGTGCGGGCATTTTTCAAGATGGACATCTATTAGACAGTGTATACCACGATCGGGAAACACCCTTATTTGGGGCAAATCGTTGAACCTAAATTCGTTTTAATTGTCAATAACTAATTGTCAATAACTAATCATCAAACTCAATTTATTTAGTAAACAGTATTACATTAGGTGGTTAAAATCAGTACCAAAAGTACGAACCAACTTTATATACCATCGAGTAAACATTCTAGAAATAATGCGTGATTTACAGAATTGTGCCCTTACGTAAATTTATATATAGATAATTGTGTGAGGAGGACACATTAAGCCAAGGCTTTAAGTTTGGTCCTCCAGATAAATAAATAAGTATTATTTAATTTAAGTGAGGGGAAAAACACTTCTTTCTTTCGTCTAATTGACGAATAAAGAGGCACAATAAAGAGAAAAAAAAAACCATTCTTGAGGAAATTGTGAATACTAATGTTCTAAATAGTTTGAAATAAGTATTTGTTTTGTTTTTTTTTTATTTTCGATGAATTTATGATAGGTATTGCTTTTAGATTGAGTAGTAAGTTATTCCATATGTAAGGTCCATTGGAAATAAATGATGGTATTGATGATGCAATCGAGAACTTTGCTGTACGGTTGAAAACAAAACAATATTATAATATTTTATAACCCGCTCATTATAAAAAAAATAGTCCATTTTCTGACGTAATAAATGACACCAGCTTGTCGGCATAGAGAAATAATAGTCTCCGCGTTAAAAAAAAATAAAAACAATTATAAGCAGTTAATAATTAATAATGATTATTAATATAATTTTGTCAAGCTCGCTTTGAAGATACCGAGTAAATGGTTTAGAAGTCTCTGCTTTTATAGGATTGTACCAGCAAAGATAATTGACTTAGTAACAAATATTAATGCAAATTATTTAAAGGTATGATGATTTTAAATAGTAGGCCTGTCGAAGACACACGGACACAATAGTGGGGCTACGTCTACGGCACGTCACTTCATTCAGCATGACCAAATATGGATCAGAAAGCGATAGTTTGGTCTCTCCGCCACCAGTGTCTGAGGTATAGTGTTGAATCCCCTCCTTTTGGAGTAATTAGTTTTCTCTGTACACTATTACTATAATATTATTTGGGTATATCACCACCATATTTGGGTATATCACCACCATATTTGTTTAGAATTTGATAGATTCATTGCTTTGCTTATTTTAGTGTACTTAGGTTGTATACTGATTTAAGTATATTATTTAAGTCATGTTGGTATTTCTGAACATTGTGATAAAGCTACAGTATTCAAACAATTCACATTGAAAACAGTGCATGAAGACTTTGTGATAAGAAAATATTAATATAGCTGGCCTAGCATGGTAGTCATGCAAAGCCTTTTATACATTTTCAGGGACGAATTACTACTTGTTTGCTGGTGTCTTCGTTTGCGGCAGCCATCGGTACATCTGTAGTCCTGGGCTACAACTTAAGTGCGATGACCGGACCTTCTGCTGTATGTTTGAAATATTATTATTTTATGTTTTAATAGAAAAAATACCCGGCCTGAGTGGGTTCCCCTACTCGCCAAAGTAATGGAAAAAAAACCCTTCAGTACAATTTCGCTTGATAACCCCATTCCATATTTTTTAAGTAAAAAAAGGCGTAAACATTTCAGTCACTTTGTTTTAACTGTCTCTCAATTTAGGCTACACAGACAAGCGGTAGCGGGAAGCGGAAAACCGCGTAGATTGTTACACGTAAAATCGTATCTATCCTAAGCGGAAACCGCCCGTTTGCTCCGCGTTGTGTGTAAATGGTCATAAGGAATAAATAGATTCTATGTTTGTTATTACCGTTGCCGCTCGTCAGTGTCAATTGGCCTTTATTCCATCTTCTCCTTTAGACAGTTTTCCTTTAAATTGTTTCATTACTCAAACATATATGATATCAGTTTGATCATGTGTATATTTTCGTCTACAGTTTATACAGAACTTTTACAACCAGTCTCACTTTGACCAATATGGAGAATATATTTCGGAGAGTCAAATCCTATTGCTTTGGGCCATTACTATTACCATAATCAGCGTAGGAGGATCAGTTGGAGCACTGTTAGCAACTCCCATTTCTAATGCTATTGGAAGGTAATTAGAGGTGATTCGGTCTAGAGGCGGAATAGATATTTATCATAACTAAGATACTTTATTGTTTTTCGTTTTCTACCTTATTCCATCGCATCTTTAACATTTCCGTTTTCACAGCGTACCACGCGATTACAAAACTGTCAAAAAACTATATGAGCAAGCGCAGAATGAGATAGGTACAAAGGTAATGCGTACAAAACAACTATATTATTATCGTATTACATCACACACTGTATACTGTACTAACACCGTATCATGTCACACGTCGTATACCAACAGAGTATTACGTCACACATTGTATACTCGTATCATTATTACGTAGCACATTGTATACTAATATCATACTACGTCACATTTTATACTAATATCGTATTGCGTCACACATTGTATAACTATATGGAATTACGTCACACATTGTATAACTACTATATCGTATTGCGTCACACATTGTATAACTGTATCGCATTACGTCACACATTGTATAACTATATCATATTACGTCACATATTGTATAACTATATGTCACACATTGCAGTTCAGTTTTTCTTTTCTGCAGACGAAGTGCGATACTTGTGACGTGTGTTGTAACCATTATTTCATCCATTTTTATGGGAATTAGTCAGCGTGTAAATATTTACCAACTCGTTTTCGTAGGTCGATTTGTTATTGGTATCTCATCAGGTAATATATCAATTATATTATAGATATTGCCTGCTTAGAGGGTTATTATAACATTTGCGATCCCCTGAGGTAATTATATTATTCTCGAGGATTATGTTCCCGAAGGTATTGGGTGTTTATTTGTTGTAATCCGAAGACGTCATACCGGTCGGTTATTTTTCATAAACCGTTAATGTTTTCGATCCTCTGAACCGTTTAGTCATAATGTGATTCCATTTCGACCAATCACGTTTTTGTATTTACATAGACTATGCAATATTATACAGATATTGACTGAACTACTCCTAAAGAGAAATAAAATCACATAAAATGGAACCCATACAGTACTTGTAGATACTTATATTGAGGGGACACCTATGTTAAGGGTACAATTTCCTCAGTGAAATGAACAAGAAATTTGTTTCAATGTTACGGTCAACTCTGAGTTCTAGTGTAATTTATCTTGTTTTATTAGTACCTTATTTTTGTAATGTTTTTTTTTTTTGAGTTCGGAATTTCTATGTTTTTTCTTAAAACAAATGATAATAAATGATACTTGACTTGACTTGACTTGACTTATTTCATATCGAATCTATATTTGTACAGGCTACTACATCGTACACATAATAATGTTTACACTTATTAATACACAGGGGTTTCGTCAGTAGCGACGCCAGTGTACTTGGCTGAAATCTCACCTGTTCGTTATCGTGGAGCCTTCGGCTCTATCCACCAATTGGGAGCATCACTTGGTATATTCTCAGCGCAGGTAAATGTTTATAAAACATACATAGCCTACATACTATATTAATACAAAATGTCACGGCTGATTTGACAGCAGCTAGGCCTACTAAATTCTGAAGTAGACAGCTTATGAATGTTATGTTAGCGCTCTTTCGTTTAGTATTATCCTGGTCCGCATCTGATGCAGTTTGAATGAGCGCTTTTTAATAAATAAAAATAACGTTGATAACATAAATATTAATACACATTTTGTAGATTATAGGATTGTATCCTCTTTACACCCAAGAGCTGTGGCCTGTGTTACTTGCATTGAACGGTGTCCTGAGTTTGATCGGATGTACTGTGCTACTCTTTTGTCCGGAAAGTCCTAGATGGTATCTCATCACATCCGGTTCCAGTGGGCCTACTGAAAAAAATGAAGGTAACCCCCTGAAATATATTATTATTATTATACTGTGCCGTGCATTATACATTTACTACAAAAACAGGTAGTAATACTTCTATCTGTGGTGGTGACATTTGCTGCCTGCAGGTATGACATAAAGAGTTTATCGTCGCTTGACTTGACACCGTAAACACAGGGAATAACCGCCCCCACTCCACATTTAAAACGGCACTCATTTGATGAATAGGTATGTTCAGCTTATTATGCATTCAATAATATTTTTTTATCAACAGAATCCGAGATTCTCATTGAATATGATGTCATAAGATATAACAAAGCAGTGAACTGTAAGTAAAGTTTAAGCTTGGTTCCCACTAGCGACGCAACACAAGGACGTAACGCAACGTAAGTGAGTTGCCCCATCACAAGCGATGGATTATTCAAACTGTTGCTTGTCATTGGTCAACACGCTTGCGTTGCGCGTACGTCCTTGCGTTGCGTCTCTAGTGAAAACCAAGGTTAAGATCCCGTAACGACGTTAGCGCATGGCGTGTCATAACTGCAACTACGTAAATAGAAACAAATCTCCATCCTTCTCCAATGACTCAAAATGCTTGCTCAAACATAAGTGTTCTGTTCCACTATCTTTTCTTTTAAAATAATTTTATTATAGGCCTACATATTATATATATATATATATATAATATATATTTTTTTTAATAAATGAATAACCGCCTCTTGATAGCTTTGAAGCGTCTTCGAGGTACAGATAACGTCAATGATGAAATCCAAGAGATGCTCTACGAACGTCGACAAGAAGCGACCTCTAACAGTACTTCAGTCGGTATACTGGATATACTTAGGTTAAAAGATCCGATGTGGAAATGGCCGCTGATCATTTCAATTCTTCTCCATTCAAGTCAACAACTTGGAGGAATAAATGCCGTAAGTATTGTATACTGTGTATGTCACTATACACTGCCCTCTACGAACTATGTGGTAACGTTAGACTTCAATTTCTTGTAGGTGTTGTATTACACAACCGAACTATTTTCAGAGGCAAATTTAAGTGAGGATGTTATCAAGCTTGCAACGTGTGGTACTGGTCTTATAGCCATTATAACGGATACCATAACGGTGGGTTTTCTTACATTTTCTTCATAGGCCTAATTAGTAAACATAAACATATTCAACCATTGTTTACAATACATTCCAATATGATGTATGTTCTGGTATATAGTATATTTTTGTGCTAATCAGCCATTGTAATTTTTTTAATGTAGCGCCACCAGGAAGTTTTTTTCGATTCTGATATAGTTAACGACACGCCGTTTATGCAAAAATTATTCATTTTGGAGAATATTAAGCTAAATAGCTTCATAGACTACTACCATTGTAGTGTTATAAACCACACTTCCTTTTATTTATTTATTTATCTAATTAGTTATTGTACTGTAACCTCAATATAGGTCTAATGTTTTTCTATTTCGTAAATTGTGGCCTCTGCTCTATTTTTAGACTCATTTTGACCACCATCAACATTTATACTTAATTATTTATAAAGAAATTATTATTATGTATCATTTGTGTAAAGCAAATGAAGCAACAAACAAATAAACTATCCATTAAATTAATTCAATTCAACTTTTATTTTGTTCTTTTGTCCACAAAATAAATATTTTCCTCCGTCAGATATTACTTGTTGACAAACTTGGCAGACGATTTTTCTTGATATTTGCATATTCCCTTATGGCGGTAGCAACAACCTTTCTAACCGTGACTCTAACAGCAAATGTAAGATTGTTTCGTAACTAATTGTTATTGTTGATTCAAACACAATATATAGTAAATGTTAACTTTGCTATATTTGGAGTAGAGTTGTGGCCTGGTGGTTATGATGCTTGGCTGCCAATCCAAGGGTCCTGGGTTCAAGTCCTGTCATATGTCAGGATTTTTTCTAATGACAATTTACAACTCCACTCCCAAAGACTTGTAATAAAGACTTTGTTTATGTAGAGCATTGTGTGTATATGTTTGTCTCGTGAACGGATTGCCACCTTTAAGAAGGATAGTGATTGAATTTGCTTATGGTTATCCTTGGCAATTTGCCTAAATATATAAAAAAAAAAAAAAATAAAAAAAAAAATAAAAAAAACACAATTATACCTGCTTTATACCTGATAATACGTATCAATGCACTACAGATGTACCTCTTTGTTTTGTGGTACATAGAAATCAATTTACTTTTCACGGTGAATATATTTGTATTTTATGTAGTGACAAGTAAAACACATTTTAATGGATAAAAAAATGTTCAACAATTAAATTGAATTAAATTGTGTTTTTCTTCTAATTATTCCTTCAACAAACAAAGGGTGAAGTTTGGTCAGTTTTGTCTATTGTTGCTGTATATATGTTCCTTTGTGGTTTTTCACCAGGACCAGGTAAAAATACTAGTAGTAAAAAAAGTTATATACAAGAGTTATATACAAAATATTTCAATATGCGTTTTTCATGTTCTTTATCATATTTACTATTGTTAACGTATTTAATACATCCACATGACTTGCGACAGTCTGTTAGACACTATCTACTGTCAGCTGCAGAATCAAGTGATTTAATTAAATGAGTGGCTGGTTTAACTTTCAGGAGCCATGACAATGGTGATTGTCCCGGAGATTTGGACACAAGGCCCGCGTGCCGCGGCTATTACTATTGCTCTTCAATTTAACTGGTGGTCTAACTGCATCATAGGAATTGCATTTCCATATATGTTGGTAAGAAGATAGAATTCTCTTTTTTAAATGGTTTTTGTTGCAGTATAAATTTCTCTGTAACAAGTTTTCCAAAACTATTTTTAACGCGCTTCTCTCTCTGTAAACGCATGTAAAGGTATTTGACTGCGCTGTTTTGAGCAAATAATCGACGCCTATTGTCGAAAAGATTTTGTTTTATATGTTACTAATTTTCACAATTCTCCTTTTATTTTTTAGACCGGTCTAGGGGGATATTCTTTTCTGCTTTTTTCAGCCTTTTTAGCGATGGTTGTTATATTCTTTTACTTCTGTGTACCTGAAACAAAACAGAAAACCTTTGCAGAGATTTATTCACATTTCAAAAACAATACGTCACATCATGGCAACCATATCGAAATGTCAGGTTCATGACCTATGACGTAATAGCACGTACGCGTGTATTTCTGATTATAACTAGTTTGTTTCATTACAATTAACTGATCATCGCAATATTATAGGGCATTTATTGAACCATGTGGCTAAAAAAAACATGATAGCACAATTGACAATTGCAAATCGTACGTTGTGATAGAACCCGCTACAACGAAAAATAACCAACTATGTGAAGTAATTGTCCGATATGATCAGTTCACATTTGTTGGTGCTGCTGCGTTGAGTAATAAAACTGACATTTTTAAAGTTTGGTTACCACTAGGAGCAACCTATCGACAGAAAGTGCCGTATGAAAATATAACGTTTCGTGTCACACGTGGGAAACAAACCACCTAAACAGACGCAACAACAGTCGAAAATGACCCTCTGCGTCGATTTTAACGGTTTACGGAAAAACAAATCAGTCTGTTTACGTAACAACGTAAACTAAAACTATGCGGCGATTCACACGGGCGGCGAAAATATTTTCCCCAAAGACTTTTTCTGAAAATACGAGAGAGGGATCATTAGTATGAATATGCATCATGTTTCATCTGCTCTGCGCTCGCCCTATGAATGCACTTTTTATTACGCTTTCCGTCGAGCTGTCTGTGTAGTCGAATGGATTAGGCTCTCGACTTTGGTCGATGTATGGGTTGCGAATCCCATAACCCACTTTTTGTTACTTTATGTTACTTTATGTTACGAGATATTATTTAGAGGGTTAGATTTAGTTATATTTAGGAAGTAGTTCGGCTATCTTTCACGTATCTTTTAGAGAAAGTTCGCACCCTGGCGTCCCAGTGGGACATTGTATGGAATAATAGAATACACGACAAGGGTAATTATGATGTTAAGATTTGAATAGTAGTTCTATTGGTGTGCTAGTATAAACTTTAAAGAATTTATTATGATAACACAAATACATTAGCATGATATAAAGTTTGCGGTACACAGCATAGTTTTGAAAAGAACTGTTGAGTTTCTCGACGTTTCGATCATGCTTTGATCTTCCTCGGGAGTGAGAATAATAAATTAATTATCTTGAATGTTGTTTATGAAGATTTAAATATTTATTATCTCTGCGTACGATTTTTGTAATGATTTTCCTGATCCAGTGTGGTACTGCATAAGAACGCCAGCACAAAAAGTCAACATACCAGCTTACCAAGTGATTAAAAGTTAATTGTTAATAAAATACAATCACAGGATCAAATAATATATATAAACCAAACCCATGTTCACATTACTAATACAAACAGCAGCAATGTCCAGTTGGCTTACTTTCGTCGGAAACGGATCTCATGGAAACGGTCGTATAATGGTAAGACAAGCAATTATTTATCTTTTCTATATAATAATTGAAAACACGAGTAAGTAAACATTCTTTGTGTTTTGTTTTGCCAGAAATTTTGTTTGCGCAATTCCATACTGGCAACCAATCCGGCATCGACTTTACAATCTTCTTGTTTTATTTGTATATTTATTAATTAATATACAGGCCTTTAATGTTTTATGTTAAAGCATCGTAGAATATTCGCATTCCTTTTGTGTTATTTGTAAGAAGTATTGCAGAGGAAACATTGTTTTACATTCAGTTTCTATACATTTTCTGTATACAGTAGGCTAGGCCATACTTTTTGTTTTTACAGAGAGGCCGAGTTAACAGTGATGAGAGTAGAAGCTGTGGTTTTAGCACCAGTGATGGTGGTGGTTTAACGCTATGTCTCATTGGATCGTCATTGGCAGCAGGGCTAGGTTCATCGCTGCAATATGGATATAATATCAGCGTCATGACTGGCGTATCGTCAGTAAGTCTTTCTACTTATATATTGGTTCTTAGTTGGGCACAACGTATAAAGGTGTACACGCAAGTGATTTGACCAATCACAAGCGCCAATTTTGATGGTTGCGTTCGTTAGATGGGCGCAACGCACGAAGTAATTTGAACAATTACAAGAGACGTGTCTATTATAACTTTTCATTAAAGATGTATTGTCCCTTTGACTAATTCCAAAAAAAATTAAAAATTTAAGATTTCGAATAAAAGTAAGTCATTTTGAAGAATCTTATTAGTTGCATACTTTCTCCAAAAATTAGGCGAAAAAAATCATTTAAACAGACGTTTTTTTGTTCAAAAAATAACTTTTGAGTACCAATCAAAGTTTTTTATCAAAACGTATCTCATAATGCAACGCGCTTGTTTGGCTACTCTGTATGCATAATCATAAAACTTCCTCATGATCTGTGTGAAAACACCTTCCCAACCGTGACGAGTTGTAAACAACCCTTATTATGCATAATGAATACTCGTGGTTTGAAATATTTGATTACTTTCGCTCGTGACGATTTTCCAGACCAAATATAATCAAACTTGTTGTTTTTGGCTCGAATTTTCGACTTAAAGTGAATAACTTTAATATTACTTTGATATGGCCAATTCAATTTTAGAATATTTTGACCTTCATTTTTTGTGTTTCAAGGGACAATACATTTTTAATTTGTTAAATTAAATGCACAGCGCGTACGTTTTTTAGGTGGATCTTACAAGGAGGAACCAATTGCAATGCATGTATTATTCCTTAATATTCTAATAGCCTGGGTGCAGTAAAAATTTTGCGGGGAAAAAGTATAGGAAAATTTTTTTCTTTTTTTCTGATAGAGTATACCATATAGAATGTCAGAAAAAAATCCCCATCCCAGGGTCTTGGGAAAAATTGTTTACGGCACTTTTAAATTTTGGCCTATATAACACACACAAATGCCTATTAACACACACAAATACCTATATATAGGGGATAGGGAAAACCAATTCACGTTTTTTTTTACTTGGAGTTGTGTTATGATGATTAAAATTTGCTGAGGCTTACTTTAATAACTACTTCTCATAGTAGTTGATAAATCGAGTCGATAACAATGACATCATCATGCCAGAATCCAATATGGCGTCCAATTTGGCGGAAAAAACAGGGTATTGCTAAACCCCGCAAACCCTTGCAAACCTACTAGTTAAAAAAAACATAGCAAACCCCACCGAACCAACATAATAAAAGTGATTGAATCATGTAGTGTACGACCCACTGGGTATATCCATGTTTAAAAAAAAAAAAAATTTCTACTGTTAACTACTTATTTTTTGGGGTAAAACATCATTTTTTGGTAAAAAATGATTGCTAATTTTTAACCAAAAAATAATGAAAATAATAATGATAATTTTCCCTATCCCCTATATATAGGTATTTGTGTATGTTAATAGGAATTTGTGTGTGTTATATAGGCCAAAATTTAAAAGTGCCATGAAAAATTTCCCCAAGACCTTGGGATGGGGATTTTTTTCTGACATTCTATATGGTATACTCTATTAGAAAAACCAAAAAAAAACATTTTCCTATACTTTTTTCCCGCAAATGTGTATAATAATTGTTCTGCACCCAGGCTATAAACCTTACACTGTACAAATAGTGTTGAGATGAGATTAACTATTATGAACTGTGAACAATTCATGTCTTATGATTCAATAGTATTATTTGATTGCTTATTGTATAAATAAGTGATTTTAGTTGTTGAAGAAAAAAATGCTGGTAACAATGAGTCAAACGTAATTCAGCACAACTGCGTTATACCAGAGATAGCTGTTTTGAGTTTATTTCGCTTTTTGTAAATAATGGTGTATTTTCCTCCAAAAACATGAAAAATGAAGATTAATTAAATCAGACTTTCAATATGTTATTTTGTAGTTTTAATAAAGTTAATCACTTCCAAAGAAAAAAAAATTGTTTCACTTATATGTACATTTTTTTCTTTCCCGCCATTCATTCACCTTCTGAAAAATTTAGTATAATACTCTCACGTTCAAAATGTTAATTTGTTTACAGTTTATTCAGACATTTTACAACGAATCTTACTATTCAAAAACTAATGAATACCTGTCAGAGAATCATCTACGTTGGCTATGGGCAATGACGATTGCAGTGTATTGTATTGGAGGGTCATGTGGTTCACTTATTGCAATTTCTTCTACAAACTTTTTTGGCAGGTAAAGCTTTTCGTCACACTTGAATGCAACGCAGAAATGTAAGCGCGTCGCAGGTAATTTGACCAATCACGACGCAATGGGTCATCTATCGTTGTTGTGATTGGTCAATTCACGTGCGTTGCAGCTACGTACTGTACGTAATTGCGTTGAGTCGGAGTGGAAACAAAACTGTTATGTTTACTTTTTACAAATTCAACAAACTTTTTCTCACACGTGTGTTACTGCCATAATACACTTTTTAATATTTGTTTTATCCATCTTAATTATAACGTTTTTAAATGCAGTTAAATGCAGCCAAACATAATCTTTCTATTAATTCGTAACGTTACACTGTTTAGGCCTGAGCGTATACCCAGTAAATACATCTTGTACCTACTAAACATATTGACAATAATATTATACGATCTTTGTCAATAATAGTCTGCTTATAATATTTGGTTGTACATGCGACAGTTACAAACGTCATCAATGTTTATTGTTCCATACGTTAAAAAATACTTTCTATTTAAGAAGAGGGACATTACTCCTCAACAGCATCATCTCGACATTGGCGGCGCTGTTCATGTTCATCAGCAAGTACATTAATAGCTATGAAATCCTCATTTTTGGGCGTTGGATTATGGGAATCGCTGTAGGTTAGTTGTCACTATTATTTACGTATAAATAGTAGGCCCACAACCTTGTACTATGCAAAATACAATGGCAAATACATTTTAACTATAGGTACTTAGTGACCACATTTGTTATACTGCCACCAACGTTTTGAAATTCTGATAACCTGAACAGTATCAGTGGCATTACTTAACTTTATGAAAGAAAAGTTAATGTTAACTCATAAAGTGATGATTTTAAATATTCTTTTTAAAAAAAATGATATTAAAGATAAAATAGAGTAGTATATGATTATGAAAGATTAATATTACATGTTTAATTAATGATTTCTTTTATGTCAGGCATTGTGATTGTGGCGGTTCCTCTTTACCTGTCTGAAATATCACCGGTAAGATATCGAGGCGGCATTGCGGCGTTCCATCAACTGGGCGTTGCATCTGGAATTTTATGCGGACAGGTAGGCCTAAAATTAACTAAAGGTATTACAAAACACGTCAAGCAATTTAGTGAACTAAATAAAAGTTGAAATAAAAATGTGCCATCACTTTAAAATGATGTCAGCAAATAAATACATCATTTATTTTGGGGGTTTGTTAAGTAATAGATGTGTTTTCCAAAGTAAAACATCAATATTCATTATTTTATTTAGTCTATAGGATTATATGCATTTTATTCCGATACTAAATGGCCGTTCGCGCTACTTCTGACTCTATTTATAAGTTGGACTGGAGCGACATGTTTGTACTTTTGCCCGGAGAGTCCACGATGGCTATTACTAAATCGATACAGACCTTGTTCTGGAGGAAGTACAGGTAAGTTAACACTAGCTAGCTGTATCAAAGAATATATATCACAAGAATGAGTATTCCGCGATTTTTGCATGAGAAATTTGTAACAGAGAGTTCCAGTGAGTGATGCCCGCCCTCATAAGGGCGGATGTATACATACTAAATAAGACTTGATTTAATAGACATGATACGTGCCACATTAAATAGAATTATGATGATAGTTTTTGCAATTGTAAACTATTTTATAATACATATTTATTAACAAACTAGTGTTTATTCACTTTTACAGACAATTATTTACTAACATGCTAAGTTAGTTCACAAAAAAGGCCTAACACAGCAACACCAAAAATCAACGAATATTACTCAGCACGGCCTATTCTTTACCATTGCCGTGTACTACTCTACGCCCGGTAAATTAAGTATTGTTTTTATGATATAAATTAGTATAAAACACATGTTATTAATAGGAGAAAATGTTAAATGTCATTAACATTTATTTGTTTTACCAGAAACAAGTTAAATATAGGAATATTATTAAACTATCCTTCGTGAAAACGCGTAAACACCAACACGCCCGGTCACGCTATCGTAGCGCCCGGTTGATAAAGCAAACTGTTTATACGGCAGTTTTTACTAAATGAATTGCATAAAACGAACAATTAAATATCCAAATAGTATTTAACATGATGTTGGCATGTAGTTGATAACATTTTTATCATCGGAAAATACTCCGGTGGTCCAGCCTTTGATTAGTGAAACCTTCACCAAAAGTTGTATACATCCCAGATACATCCACACTTATGGCGGTGCCCTACCACATGGACAATATTACTGTTACAGGGAAAATCGCGGATTACTCATTCTTGTGATATATATTCTTTGGCTGTATACATATGATTTATTTTGATGGACCAACCGACCTACTGATTCTATCGACCAGCAAAACAGCTAACCATTAGCTATGGACGTATACTACTCTCAACGAGTGAACAACGTGATAGTGCTGACAGGACTACTGACTGTGGACTAAAGGCCAATTCAGACAGCGTCGTACCACGCGGCCCGACGGGATAAAATAAAATATTTAATGTTTTCCCGACGACCTAAAAATTACGCCTGACGCTATATCAAGACGACTCATCTCGTCGAGATTCAACTCAGACAGCACCGACGAGTCAAGACGTTTCGCGGAGCCTCGTTGTACGAGTTTGCCTTAACTGACCAACTCAATTAGTGAATTATACATTAAACAAATATACAACATCAGTTTAATTTATTGAATAGATGAATCACAACTATTGGTTGATAATGGCATTCAGAAAGCTATAGCAAGAAAAGGTCAGTAGTATTAATCATGCAATGTATAATTAATTTAATGTAGTGATGGTTTTAGATTTTTAACCTTTATTATTATGTATTATTGATATTAATTGCGAATAAGATTATTGTTATTCTGTCCATGTCTATTCGAATTAAATGGCCGAGCGGTTAAGGCAGGTTTACCTTACCACTTAAAGAACCAACAATATTGGCATGTGTTCGAGGCCGACTCGCTCCTAGTTCCTCTTTTCGGATGACTATAAACATTAGGTTCACTCTACACTCAAGAACCCAGTTCATCATTCGAGACGAGTAGGATATTAGCCCGGTGTTTTAAAAAATAGCCCCTGTATCAAGGGAATTACCAGCTAATAATTACCATCTAACAGGACAGTGACATTTATTATTGGTAATCCTTGGCCATATGTACATAAAGACAAAAAAAAAAAACATAACATGTTCATGACAAATATGTAGCCATAATTATTAAAACTTGCCAAATAATTTATAACTATATAAGATAAAGTAATCGGGTGCTTTTAAAATGTGTTTGAAAAGAAATATTTTCTGACTATAGCTCTGGTAAAACTTCGAGGTACTTTCGAAGTGGAGGGTGAAATTAATGAAATGCTGATAGAACGTGCAAAGTTGGAAGATAGCACAGACGGCAAAGTCAGTATGTTAGATTTAATCAAATTAAAGAACCCAGTGTGGAAATGGCCCCTTATCATCTCCATCGTGTTAATCACGAATCAGCAGTTTTGTGGAATAAACGCGGTAAGTTGCAATAATAAATATCCGGACTGGCATTTATAATTGTTTTACTAAAAAGTCAACATCATTAAAGAAGAATAACTAAGACTTTATTTATCAACAGTTTTGATCCTATTATATGTTGTTTTGACATCTGAATCTAAATCATTGAAGTGACTACTCTAGTTAAAGTTAAGATTATTTTAGCATGATAAAGAAACTGACCCTTTGGTTAATTTTGGTCTGTCTGTAAAAAAACTAAAAGGTTGAACTTGCTATCTATTTATCAGTCAAATATGAAAAGTATTATGAAAAGATACAGTTATTATCATTTTCATTTTGATAAGTAAACTGTTGTTGTTTTCAGAATTTAGGCTTAATCTAACATTGTAATATTGATGCATACAATTTTCATTGTTAATAGGCCTACTCGTTTCTTGTAGATTATGTATTACACGACTGAAGTCTTCATGGCAGCTGGTTTAAATGAGGAGACGGTACGACTAGCTAGCCTAGGAACCGGACTCATTCCGACAACTATGGCTATTGTAACAGTAAGATATACATTTATTTATGGTATAATCTTGTTTTACTAATACTCTATTTTAGTTTTCGCAATAGGCATAGATGAAATACAGTCATTACAAAAATACACTTTACCAACTTTATTTAACACGACCATATATACTAATAAATGTTATCACCCTAAGGCATGAAGACTGTACTATACTAAATTTACGATTGGCTAATGAATAGACTAGTCACTAACGAAGTGTTGGTTGTTTTCGACGTGGACTATACGTTGTCGGTTACTAAAGCTCTTTTCCCAATAGGACGCAACGCAAGGACGTAAGCGCAAAGCAAACGAGTTGGCCAATCACAAGCGAAAATTCGGATAAACCATTGCTTGTGATTGGTAACGTAGTAGTAATTTTAGTACCACCCCTACCAATATCTGACATATCATCAAGTAAACAATATAACTATTTATAGATCTTAAACGTGGACAAACTTGGACGGCGGTTCTTCCTGATTGTTGCGTATTCTGTAATGGCTGTTGCAACAGTGTTCCTATCAATATCATTGCTATCCTCGGTGAGTTACTCTCAGCCTATTAAGCTATGTCTACACTATCAAACTGGTTTGATGTGCCTAAATAGGGTAGTGATATGCTCA
Source organism: Antedon mediterranea (assembly GCF_964355755.1). Lineage (NCBI taxonomy): Eukaryota > Metazoa > Echinodermata > Crinoidea > Comatulida > Antedonidae > Antedon > Antedon mediterranea. Next base: position 33,573,266 of record NC_092672.1, read on the forward strand.
AATTTGGTAGTGATATGTCATCATTGTGTCCTTAATATGAGCACATCGCATGTTTTGTCACATAAAGTTTGATAGTGTAGACAGATCTTACAGTTCTGTCTACACTATCAAACTAGCTTGACAAAAAAACCGTGCCTAAATATGGTAGTGATATGACATCATTGTGTCCATTTATGAACACATCGTATTTTATTGTCACATAAAGTTTGATAGTGTAGACAGAGCACTATCAAACTATTTCGACAAAAAGTGTGATGTGCCTAAATATGGTAGTGATATGGCCAAATATGGTAGTGATATGACATCATCATGTCCATATATGGGCACATCACATAAAGTTTGATAGTGTAGAGTTTAAGGCATTTTTTAACGCACACATAAGTTTATTTTATTATTATTATTTTTGTATTCGGACCAATGGCATATGTGTATATCTTAGGCACTGTTCCTAGTAAAGAAAGAAGTTAGGAATAATGAATTAATAAATTTTACAGTAGAGCTAAAAACCGTATAGTGATTTTAAAATTTATAGTATAATATAGAGCGCCCTCTGTTGCTTTTAAACTTAAGTTGAAAGAAATAAACGTTTAAAACAAAAATAATTACATATATTTATCAAAAAAAGTAACAGAAATTATTAGTCAAACAATGTGGAATACGATTCGTTATACTTTTATTAAATAAAAATACATTGAATAAATAAATAACATTGTGCGCACATGGCTAGATCCAGCTTGATTATGATAGTTCGGTATTTAGCGCCCTCTGTTCTTTGCAAACTTTTTTTTACTGATAATTAAACGATGTATTATTATTATTATTATATAACAACACGTGTTTCTTTTACCGTTTATAGGGTTCTGCCTGGTCATATTTTTCGATTGTATTTGTGTATATGTTTATACTTGGATTTTCACCAGGGCCAGGTAATACAAAGTTTTTTTGACCAGTACAAGATTCAGTGACGTCATATCGACTCCATTATTTTTATCTTGCTGCAGATGGCGAACTAATAGTTTGTGTCGTCACTGATGAGTATGTCCTGGTCTTAGCAAAATCGAGTGTCGCCTTATCACAATCGTACAGTAGTATTATGTTACATTATAGGCCTAATGTACGAGCACGCGGTAATGTTTAAGTAGTGAAGCTGTAACTCGGTGATTAACATGCTTGCCAGTGTTCACTCCTGACCAAGTGTAATGGTAACTTACAAATCTTTCTATTCTCAAATGAAACTTACGTCCGTATTCTTAAACCGAACTTTAGTAGTTCGACTTCAAAAAGTGCTAAGTTTAAACCAAATTCGATTCAAAAAGAAGTAATCAAATTTGAAGTTTTTTAACTACGACTTAGAAATACGGGCGGTAGTTTATAAATACGATACATGTTAATGCATCCCGGTAATTGACAAGTTTAAATTATGGAAGAAAGAAATCAAGAAATGACACTGTTGTTTAAAATTCATTAGATGTATTTCATCGGGTGTTGCTTCCAATGAATAATACAACAAGTAAGCGTAGCATATTACTTCACTGCAAACACTACAATATCTTAATGTATGTAATAGATTATGGATATTGTACCCATACATTCGTTCGTTTTATTTCACAATGCATCACACCTGATAAGAGGTATCAGAATAATTCAAAATATTAAATAAAAGATGCAAAGCCTGGAAAAGACCAAATAAGCAACATAGAGCTTTAAGCCTGGTTTCACTAATAACTAATAATAATAATTGTATCAAATAAGAATAAACAATACTTAAATCTTAATCTTAACTTAAAATCAGACAAGTAGTAGTAATAATATAAAAATATTTTTAAAATTGTTTTAAAATACACTATTACGTTACATGACAATACAAAAACAACAAGAAGAAAAACGTAAATAGTATAATAATAATTTAATTAATGGGATCTGTAATGTGATAAAGCATGCATTGTATGTAACACTGAAGTGTGTATTAACCGATGCAATGATGATTATTAATACGATTTAGTAATTATTTGCAATACAAAATAACTAATGATACTTAAGTGAAATGGTAATACGACAAAGGATTTGTATACATCTAAGGCAGCGTCGTACGACGATGCCCGACAAGTTGTTTCGAGTAAAGACGTTTGTCGGGCCTCGTTGTACGACGCAGTCTGAGTTGGCCTTTAAAGCTTGGTTCCCACTTGCGACGCAACGTAACGCAACCTACGCAACATAAGCAACTGCCCTTCCAATAATTGTGTTTGCCCCCGCCTGCATGAAATCAAACCTGCGATTTTTGCAGCACTGTTGTCATCGGTTCCCACTTGTGATTACACAATACATCACGTTGCGTCAATACGTCGCTACGTTGCGTTCTAGTGGGAACCACGCTTTAGCGACAGTGCTGCAAACATCACAGGTTTGATTTCAAGCAGGCGGGTCAAGCACAATTATTGGAAGGGCATTTGCTTATGTTGCATAGGTTGCATTACGTTGCGTCGCTAGTTTTACGCGCGTGACAACACCAAACACACCACGCCCGTATTATTAGTTTAGATTAGATTATTAAGTCATATAGAATATTTCAACACCCATATCAAGTTGAATCCTCTGTTTCCACAGGTGCAATGACATTCGTTGTAATACCAGAGCTTTGGACTCAAGGCCCTAGACCTGTTGCAATGGCGTTTGCAGGACAATTTAACTGGTGGTCAAACTTCACTGTTGGACTTGCGTTTCCATTTATGTTGGTATGTTTATAATAAAGAAACATAGTGACAGGGACAACATAAGATTTTTCTTGGTTTCCCACTTAGACGCAACTCATAACTAACTAACGACACAATAGGTCATCTGAACCGTCGTTTGTGATTAGTCAACTTACTTGAGTTGCGTCCAAGTTGAAATTTTAACCATTTTTGGTTACAATATATTTTAATATAATTATGTCCCATTTTCGAAAGCCGAATTCATGACTAACCTAATAACTGACTAACTATAAACTGTAATGGACACAGAAACAGTGCTTGTTGGGTCTGTATCTTTATTAAATAGTATTGGAAAGAAAAAAGTTAAAAAAAAGTTTGAATACCAAAAGAATGAATTTTTCACCATTAGATGTTAATGGTGAAAATGCACAATTGCTAGAATACAAATATGGAAATATATTGTAAGTGGAGCTGTAGCTTAGAGGTTAACGTGCTTGCATTCCAATCCCAAGGTCCCAGGTTCAATACTGACCTAGTGCCAGTGTTGTAACTAACCCTTTATACTACTCAACTTCCTAAGCCTTAAATGAGACTCGTTTATAAGCACGATAAATAGTTTATACATCCTGTAATTGGCGAGTTACTCGCTGTTGGATGAAATAAAACATAAAATAAATAATGTAAATAACTTGGCCTAATAAAGCTACTTGATATTCTATCTTGCAGGAAGGTATGGGCGGCTATTCTTTTCTAATCTTCACTCTGGTTTTAATCATAACCGTTCTCTTCACGTACTTCATCGTACCCGAGACGAAAAACAAAACGTTCACTGAAATTGTAACTAGTTTTCAACGTAACCGATTTACGTCTTCGGAAAGTTTTGAAATGGTCAACTAAACTAATATATTGGAGAAATGTCATCAGGTTTTACAATAAACATAACAAAGATTTCTTTTTGTAACAACCAAATAATCGTAAGCGGACTTCGGAACGTTTCAAACCTGACAGTTTTTATTCTCAACTGGCGTTTCATCGTCTAGCGTTGTTTATCCTATGAGTTGAGTATGAAATCTGTCAGGTTTCGAAACGTTCTGTAACTTTGCTTATCATTTTTTTTGGTTGTTACAAAAAAGAAATCTTTGTTAAACTAATATAGTAAACTAATATTGGCTGAAATAATAGTATAGGTAGATGTTCGATAGTAATTATGGAACGTTATTAACTTAGAAAATAGGATCTACGAATAATATAATACATCTAAACCTTTTTTAGCAACGTTAATTTGGACTGAAATATACAAAACCTCGTTACGTTAAGGTTACGACGGTGTTAATGACAATTGGATTTAATTTCGCCGTAGTGGCCAGTAATGGATACGGGGACTGATGCTTCGATTACCCGACGCGACTTAAAATACCATGAAACAATATATCGTAACAAACTTTTTGCTTCTAGAAAAAAAATAAAATAGTTAATGCATGCATACAAAACTAGTACTATACTTTCATTATTAAAGATGTAATGTCCTCCTGAAAAAATAATTATTGAACATTTTTTTGTTGAATATGCCATTTTAATGTTACATAATAGTTATCCATTTTGACCAAAAATTGGATCAAAAAAATTATTTACCCGAAAAACTGTAATCTTAAGCCAAAAATTGTCAAATTGGCTGCCAGCCAATACATTTTTGGTTGAATTTAACCATTTAATTTGTCATTTTATGTGCAAACATTTTTTTTTCTATAGAATTGATTAACTTTATTAAAACTACAAAATAACCTATTCAAATTTTAATTTAATTAAACTTAATTGTTCATGTTTTTGGAGGACAATACATCTTTAAAGTATGAACAAATTGTTTTCCTCGACAGAATAGGCCTATAGCTATTTAAATAAGTACTACTTTCATTTCATTGTTAACATCCGTTATAACAGCCTAATGAAAATGTGATATTTTCACAACCACCTATCATACATAGTTTTTAAATATAAGTAATGTAAGCCTAAGTGATGATTCTATTAAAGCTCTGTCAAAGAAAGTTTGATGTGGCCAAATATGGTAGTGATATGCCTAAATATGGTACTGGTGGTAGTGGTATCATCATGTCCATATGTCTATTTTTGTCACATAAAGTTTGGTAGTGTAGAAAGAGCTTTAAATTAACTTCCAAACTATGAATATACCATGATTGACCAATGTGATGACCAATTACCGGAACTACGTCATGTTAGTACATTGTGCGCATGCGGGGAAGTTGGAAGGCGCTTCTTCACTCCCAACTCCATTACTTGACACAGTTTTCTCTTGGTTTCTAAACTAACGACACATCGATTGACCTAAATAGGTTATTGTTCGTCGTAAACTTTGGAAGCTCACTTACACTACTATCATTAAAGTTTAATTACGAAAATTACTTTTGATTAGAGAGTTTCCGTACCAGTAAATGGTATAATAATAATATCCTGGATTTATATAGCGCCTCATGTTGTGAAACCTCTAAGCGCTGTACGTAAACTAATAAGATAAAAGGGAATTCCAACCATGCCAATAAAGAATTAAACCGAGTAAGTAAGCCTTCGTCACTAAAGCTTTGTTTCCACTAGAACGTAACTCAAGGACGTAAACGCAACGCAAGCGTTTTAACCAATGACAAGCGAAGTTATAGGCAGTTAGCAATCACAAGCGAATAAGCCATCGCTTGTGATTGGTTAATTCACTTGGGTTGCGTTACGTCCTTGCGTTGCGTCGCTAGTGGGAACCACGCTTAACCAGGATCGGTCTAATTCAACTCCGGTCTTATAATAATATAATCATTTTATTAATTATATATTCTGTGCGTGCATATAAAGTATCCGAGAAATAGACTTTCCTCACTCGGATACTTCTACACAATAGTCAATTTAGATAAAGATTTCAGTTGTAAGAAGAAAAACGATAACGGATATTTACCACAAGATGAAAACAAGAATTATTTAAAAAGGTAATTCTCCCAATGTGTTCATGATTTTAATTATGAAAAAAAAAAATATTTTTTTATTTGAAAAGAAGTATAATGCAGTTAGAAAAAGTAAAGTTCTAATTTTTTTTTTTAAAGCGAAATGGAGAAGAATACTTTTAAATCTCTTATAACACGTTTTATTATTTTAAATGGCAAGCAGTGTTTATTGCTAATTCTGAGTGCCGTACGTATCCTGGTTTTAACGACGCAATTATTAAGATTATCTTTGCTGGGCCCTTTATTTATTCTTTAATACTATAATGCTGTACTTTATAACTTATAAAAATAAATATGCTTTGTGAAATACGTTTGTTTTCTTCACACTTTGTACTCCACTGAATTTATCTAAATATTATTTAAAATTCAGGTAAACAATGTATAGTTTTCTCTAAAAAATGATTAGCCAATTCACGGTAATACTGTATCTATAATGTGTTCAGTATCATAGACAAATTTTATAATACACGCCTAACCTAGCTCTAACATAAACATGATACAGGCGTCACAAGCAAATTCTGAAATACAGGGTCACATATGTATCACATGGTTCCTCTATCTTAGCCTATTATCGCTACATTAACCTTTACGTGTCTTACTATAGCTACCAGCTTTATTGTACAATTAGTGACGTCAGTCAAAATGAACAAAATCTTGGCTAACTCTTAGGTAAATCTTTTCTATACTAAAGCCTATTAATCATGTCATAATTCCACTTCAAAATTAAACGCTTTAAGAATGCAAGAGAGTGTGGAACCAAGTAATGACTCTTTGGGTGAAAACAAAAAGGTATTGTACAACATTATAATTATTTATATTTTTGTTTCTTATACTATTAATATTTCGATTGATAATTGTAAAAGTAATATTTCTATGATATTCAACTAAAATCCGGCTTTTTTGTTGTTTTGTGTTTTTTTGGTAGAAAGCAATTTTAAGTTACCATGTACAATGTAATGTCTTTTGGAAACTCAGCCTTTTTGGCTTATTTGAGATTCCACACAAAGACTTAACCAGGTTTTTTGTCTTGTTCTTTTTTTTTTTAATAACAATAACAACAATAAAAATATATGCTATAATAGTTTTCATAATGATTACCTTCAAGTAAATTGAATTTAATTATTTTAATTATAAAAATTTAATTTAATAATTCAATGATATTATCCAGATGATAGCGGATAAAACCACCTTGATTTGTGCTAAGGTTACTCTATGTAATTTAAAACACGGGCTTAAAATAACACTACTATTAGTAACAGTAGGCTTATATCTCAGTTATTATTTAAGCCTATAAATTATACATACATTTGATACGTAATTTATCCACTAATCTTTATTTCATTTTGTTTAACTCTTAGTACGATCTACAGTTGTCAGTTCGCACCTAGCTCATTAAGTTTTATTGTATTCATGTTATTAATGTTAAGAATATGTAATATCTGCTTTAACATTTACTTACAGGGTGATAAAATAACGTTATGCCTCTTTACATCAGCGCTTATAGCCGCATATGGTTCATCCATACAGTATGGTTATAATATTAGTGTCTTGACAGGACTATCAACTGTAAGTAATAGTACTACTTGGTACTTGGTCTAATCATTCGTTTGAATCCACGCCCTTTCAATGAGTGCTAGTGGGGGAACCAATCGTTTGCAACGTTGGGCTGGGATTCTGGGAATATCTGGTGATAGATAGAGTGATATAGCGTAATTATAAAGAGCATTTGACTAGCACGTGAGAGGCATGGGTTAGACACTTATTATGACATAATTGCTTTTATCCTTAAGTAACATAATTTGCCTTGTCCTTAGGATGGGACGTCTACCCAAAGAACTGATCTGATCATATAGTTAGACTTGCTCCAAGTCTGTATTATATGTGTTATGTTAGTCCACCAGTCGACGTTTCGATTTTTGTCTGAAAATACAGAAGTTTACAAGCTCAAGTAGTATACGTATGACGCCATATGTGCCAAAAAATGTACCAGTCGACGTTTCCTGAAAATACAGGAGTTTACAAACTCAAGAAGTATACGTATGAAACGCCATAGGCCTATTATGTGCCAAAATATTTATCTTTTTACTAATACTCAAAGTCAAAACTCCGTCTAGAACCCAGACTACATTATAGTCATGTGCATTGACTCTCTGGGAGAACAGTCTCGTATAACTACGGAAAAGAAGTTACACAGCGCAGTGTATAATAAGAATAAATGTCTTTCTTTGATTTGCTTTTTTTCTTAAAAAGGTTTGTTTGTAAATAAGAAACCTATTGCTGGACACAGAAAATGTTAATGAACTATCAATTCTTATTCATTAGTTTGTTCAAGATTTCTACAACGCATCCTACCATTCAAAAACCAATGAATACCTCTCTGAAAATCACATACGCTGGCTGTGGGCAATAACTGTAGCTGTGTTTTGTATAGGAGGCTCATGTGGTGCGCTAATAGCGACATATTTTACCAATATAGCTGGAAGGTATAATAAATAAAACTGATTCATGTAGGCGTATAAAAACATACTTTTACGTTATAATACAGTTATTGAAGGAGAACCCTTCATTTCTTATTTGTTTGTTTGCAGAAGAGGAACATTACTCATCAACACTGCTGTCACGTCGGTGGGTGCGCTGTTTATGTTTCTAAGCTTGTATGTAAATATTTATGAGATTCTAATTGTTGGACGATTTGTTATAGGAATCACAGCAGGTTAGTGCACTCTCACATAATAATGGTTATGAATTTGTAAAGCACGAAAAAGAAAGTTTTGAACCGATGTAAACAAAAAAGTAAATAGTAAAAGTAAAGGAAAAGGGAGAAAGTCGCTAATCAGGGTTCGAACTAATGAGCTGCGGTTAGCACCAGTTGCATCTAGGTTTTTTCTTCTCAGTAAAGCTATTGAAGCGAGAAGGCATGAATGACGACGAAACTGGTATATGCTAATAATGTATCAGGTACTGACTGTCATATGCAAATCAAGGTAGCTGAATAGGCCTACTGAATGTTTTAACAAAAATTAGGCTAGAATAAGCAGTGGATTTTCTGAAAACGCGCCATTTTCTAATTTGCTAGTCGAGAAGGAGCGTCAACCCAGCACCGTATTCGTTGTGGTTCGATTCCCTGATTTTTTTTCTTAAACCTAAGGTTAATTATTCTTATGTTAAAGATGTATTGTCCCTTTGACTAATTCCAAAAAAATAAAAAATAATAGATTTCGAAAAAAGATGGGTCATTTTGAAGTATCATAATAGTTATTAACTATCACCAAAAATTTTTCGAAAAAAAAAAAAATTAACTGAAATACAGACGTTTTTTTGTTAAAAAAATAACTTTGACTTCCAGTCAAAGTTTTCAATCAAAACATATCCCATAATGAAACGCGCTTGTTTGGCTACTCTGTATGCATAATCATAAAACTTCCTCATGATCTGTGTGAAAATACCTTCTTAACCGTGACGAGTTGTAAACAATCCTAATTTAGCATATGCATAATGCGTACTCATGGTTTGAAATCTTTGTTTACTTTCGCTCGTGACGATTTTCCAGATGAAATGTAATCAAGCTAATTTACCTGTTAATTACGTAAACTTGTTGTTTTTGGCTCAAATTTTCGACTTAAAGTGAATAACTTTAATATTACTTTGATATGGCCACTTTAAATTTAGAATATTTTGACCTTCATTTTTTTGTGTTTCAAGGGACAATACATCTTTAAAGAATTACAAGATAGGCGACCTATTTCCTAACTGAACCTAAACACACACAAAAATGATATGTCTATGTATTTCGAAAACTACCTTACCTAATTTCAAGCCATGAAATTGAATCTACGAAACATATACTCAAAAGGCTTAATCACCGACGTAATTGCAACTCATTGATACGTAGCGTGTAATTGTGGACATATGATACGTATATCTATAAATAGTGTAATACATATATATATATATATGTGCGTACAACTGAGGACTATTTGTGTTCCAACCGTACCACGCCGAGAATGTTAAAGGGTCGTTATCCGATCGAGTTAAAGAACAATACCATGAAAGCCCCAGTGGTTTAATGGTTAGGGCAACTGCATATCAAGCAGACGGTCCGAGTTCGAGTCTCGGTTGGGGCGACTTTTTCTCATTCTCCCAGATTCCCTCATCTTTATCGTTTCAAAAATTAATTAAATAATTTTCAGTGTATTACCGGGCGGTTTGGAATATTTCTATGCCTGTTATATACTTTTAGTTTATACATATCATTGTTTATTCTATAGGTAGTGTTACTGTAGCTGTTCCGCTATATCTGTCTGAAATATCACCTGTTAGATATCGAGGTGGTATTTCGGCATTCCATCAGCTTGGTGTCGCCTCTGGCATTTTACTTGGAGGGGTATGTCATTTTTTTCAGATAACACCTGTATGGAAATAGTTTGACGACTGGATCAATCCCACTTGTGGTAGAGTCTACACAGTAAATAAAAATAAATAAGCAGATATTGGTCGTGTTAAGAAGTATGTTAGTTTAATAAAAGTTTTATGTAGGTCTACACGGCAAGTATTATACACCGTGATTGCATGATTGCTGTAAAAGTTACGTAATGTTATATTTTAAGGTTTCTGGGTTATATCTATTTCGTTCTGAAGAAGCATGGCCATTCGCTCTCCTTTTGAATATGTTTATAAGCTGGATTGGAGCTGCTGCGTTATATTTTTGCCCTGAGAGTCCAAGATGGTTATTATTAAACCAATTTAAATCAAGCAGACATTCTGGTAACGTATTATATCAAGGTCATAATGATCATTTATAATTAATAATGATAGAATCGTTGTCGTTGTCTATTTGTCCGAGACAACGTTCTGTCTACATAAACTTTATGTGTCAAAAAATGTAATATGGACATGTTGATCAATACCATATATATATATATATATATATATATATATATATATATATATATATATATATATATATATATATATATATACCATATTTGGGCACATCACATTAAACTAGTTTAATAGTGTAAACAGAGCTGTAGACTTTATGGAAGCGATAATCTTACTTTTATTATGTTGTCTGTTGTCTGTTTGTCCGAGACGAAGTATGGACTACTTTACACAGCGATTGGGAATCGTCTTTTATTCGTCTATTTGTCCGATACGACGTAGACTTTATGACAGTGAAAATTGATAAAAAACAAATTTAAGACATCGATTTTATTGTACAGCAGCTCATTTATTAAAACCACTGTGGAATATTAAGGTTAATTGCTTCTAATTTTTCATAGATGAGTTACAGCCACTTATTATAGATGACGCCATTATAAAAGAACCATCTAGAAAAGGTTTGTTTTTTAATGAAAATATTTCATCAATATTTTTCATCAATAATTATTGGATTATATGCGATTTATACTGATAATAATTGCATTCCAAGTGAATTTCACTTCGTGAGCTATAAATAGAATCCTGCCACGTTAGAAATAAATAAATAAATAAATACATTGAAAATGCATTTTTTTTTTCAAACTGATATAAGGTATAATCAGAGAAGTGTGAAATTATTCTTCTCTGGTATAATATTATTTTACTCAAGTTGTAAGTATATAGGCCTATAAAGAAAAAAATAGACGTTAGACCCATAGGAATCTAAAACTGCTTTACGATTGATACTAAACATTTTGAAGAAAATTGATCAATGTTTAGCATGTCAATTTCTTGTACGTACTTCAGTGATAATCACTAAGGTAAGTGTGTGTGGCGCAGTGTGTTGGACGTTTGATCATAATATCATGGACCTATAAATTAGAAGGACTCACAACATAGTATGGCTCTTTGATCTAATTTATAGGTCCATGGTTGGATTACTGATAGTGACATCCTGGTTCGAATCCAACTCTCGCCGCATTGATTGTGTCCTTAGATGCTTTATCTACGTTTGCCTCTCTCCACCCAGGTGTATAAATGGGTACCCGGTTAGATCAATACACAACTTTGCGCTGGTTAGCTGCATTATGGGAGTATGTTTCCATACGTGTTTGATCAACAAAAACAATTACTGGAGTAATAATACGGATAAATAAATAAATAAATTGATTCTTCTAGCTCTGTCTAAACTTCGAGGCACAGTCGACGTCGATGTCGAGCTCAATGAAATGTTGAGAGAGCGTGCTAAATTGGAGGACAGCAGTGACGGCGGCAATGTCAGCATATTAGACTTGATAAAGTTAAAGAATCCAGTCTGGAAATGGCCACTTATCATATCTATCGTCTTGATATCGAACCAACAATTGTGTGGAATAAATGCTGTAAGTAATTGCTTATATTAAGGTAATCTAACAACTGGATACTGAGCTCCGAGGATCAAAGTGTTCATCTCTGTGACTGCGAAACGATGACCAGTTTAGTGTGACACGCCTTTGGTGTGAAAAATTACAGGATGCATCAATTTAAACAATTATGTTTATTTACCAGCTTTTTAAAAGTAAATTAAAAAATAAATATTTATCACTGTACCAACAATAATTTTATATAGCATTAATTAAGGTAGCCTTTTATATCTTTTGTTTTCTCTTATCTCGGGGTCATGGTGAGACAAGTTTTTTACTTCTAATCATGACCCCAATGATGGCATTCCTTTCTATTGTTTACCTTTTCTTGTTTTTGTATTGTATTGCTGTTTCTTATTGTTTATTATTCTTGTATTATTTTCCTTACCATTATTGAATAAATGTTATATTGATGTTATATTGAAAGAATGAACTTCCATTCTTTTCTGGGTATATCAAGATATAACCTACATTTTTTAAATATAAACATGAAGAAACACTAACTTATTTCTCCATGGTATGCCTAACATCATCAATGAACATTATTAGCAAGTACTAACGTGATAATTGTAAACACGCCAGCCACGCAGCGCCTTATTAAAGTCCGTTTATTCTAAGACGATAACGATCGACAATAACTAGATAAATATGAATTTGTCTTACATAAAAACAATAGAAATTAGAAAAGTTTTCATGATAGAACTATAGGATAACCATTTGATACCTTTGATTAAAATAATATTTTAGTAAGAGCAGGCCTATTAATAACGTGACGATACACCGATTGCATTGTTATTAATGATCATTTGATTGGGTATTAGTAATATAAGTATATTATACAGTAATATGTAATATAAGTATATTATACAGTAATATGTAATATAAGTATATTATACAGTAATATGTAATATAAGTATATTATACAGTAATATGTAATATAAGTATATTATACAGTAATATGTAATATAAGTATATTATACAGTAATATGTAATATAAGTATATTATACAGTAATATGTAATATAAGTATATTATACAGTAATATGTAATATAAGTATATTATACAGTAATATGTAATATATAATAATATAATATAGGCCTAATAACAGGATTTTTATAGCGCACATACCACTCAAGAGTGCTCAAGGCGCATTTAAAAAAATAAAAAACAAATCATACAAATGCCTGACAAATAAAATGCAATTTCTTTGGAGGGTCCCCATCCGTTCTCGTTCTGTCGCGGTCCCGGACCCCTACCTAGGGGTCTGTTTCTGCTGCATAACGCAATTTAACCAGTTATTTTAAAATAGATTAAAAATAGATAACAATAACAAGACCGCGTTTCTGCTCAATTTGTGCTCCGAAATAACCGGTTAAATCTATGGGTGGTCGTCGAGCAAAACGTCATCATTACCCAAAATGCAATACACTCAGACGGAAGTAGTAAGTTGGCTGTTTGTTTACATCGACGTCGTCAACGTCAATACACACGTAGTGTGTATATCGCCGAACATCTCAAACATGTTAAAATAATAAAATGTTGTCTACAGGTCTACAAGTTTTGTTTTTTGTAAAGCCTACTTACTGATCGCTAATAAAATTAATTCTCATGGCGCCTTCAATAACATGGGGAGGGTCGTGCAGCGCCCGATCGCCTAGGATAATTTTTATCTAGCCTAAAATTCCTCAACAAAGGCGATGGTGATACGGCCCTTCCCACGTGAACGACTGTTGTCTTTCGCGAGCGCGGTCCTACAAAAAACCAAACGGAAACAAAAACGATTATAATGTTGCAATACCTACCAAACGAGAGTAGGTAATTGTTAATTAATTATGAAACCCTAACTTTTATAGCAAAAATCGTCCGAATTTATGTTAAAAACGACGAGTTTAGCCACAAAAACTTATATCAAACGAGAGTATCCAAGTCATACTCCATAGAATATCGCACGCACATAGTGCCTTTAATAGAATAATGAGTATTAAACATTGTTTCGTATATTTATGTACTAACATAAATAATAACACATTTCTATGCTTAATAAAATCATATTTAATATATTATCAAAGGCTCTCATAACCTTTGTTTTCGGTCGATGTGAAGTTTTTCTAAAAAAATTATATAAAACGATCAAATTAAGATTGTTCATTGTTCTCCTATTAAAGGCACTAAGGGCGTGCCATAAATACGCTCGTTTGGATTAAGTTTTTGTTGCTAAATTCATCGTTTATAACATAAATTCGGATGATTTTTGCTATAAAATTTGGGTTTTCATAATTAATTAACCATTATCTACTATCGTTTGGTAGGTATTTGCAACATTCTGAGTCCCTTTTGTTTCCGTTTTGGTTTTAATATAGGACCATCCATACCCTTCGCGAGCGTGTACTAACGCCTCAAATTGCTTAGCATGGGTAGTCCCCGGAACTCCACCCCAAATTCCTCTTTTACTTTCGCAAAAATGCTCTTATTTATTATCTGTGATTCTTTTCTATTGCCTGCCATCCTTTCCCGTACTTTCTCTCCCCCCACAACTGAATAACATATCTTGTGATTTCATTCATCCACATACATGTTCACTTCTTCGTTCGACTGTCAAAACCACGAGGAAAACACGCACCGTATGCGACGGTATCTGACCCGGGGTCACAACTGTCAATCAAATAACCGTTATTTCGTGTTGCAGCTAAGAATTGCTCAGCGATAACCGGTTAAACGGCGTTCTAACACCGATTTAAATTGGTGTTTTTAACCGGTTATTTTGCGCTGCCTTTTAACCGGTTACCACAAATGTGTCCTGTTTCTGCTGCCAAGAAAATGGAGTTAATTTATTCACACCGATTTTAATTTATTCACACCGATTTTAACCGGTTATTTTGTATGCAGCAGAAACAGGCCCAAAGTGACCAAACAAAGGAACAGGATACACATTTGCCTTGCCACAGGCGACCGGGTGCTCAGAGACAACCGGGTGCTCAGATTACGCAACGTAATGATAAGTATAAGTTTTTGTTTTATTCCTGATCAATCATTCTTACATTATACTTTGTTCTTAGATCATGTACTACACGACTGAACTGTTTGTGCAAGCCGGCTTAGATGACAATACCATTAGCATAGCCACTGTGGGAATCGGCACAGTCACGACTATGATGTCAATTGTAACAGTAAGATTTCTATTTTTCTTGCTTTAGATATTGTATCCAATTATTGTTTGATCTCATGGATTATATTCAATCATACTAGTGTCATCAGTGTTTTTTGCTGTATTCCCCCGAGAGCTTTTCTTAATCACGCAGACCGTAATGCTAGAGACGAAACACAACTACGTAACGCATCGTAAAGCGTGGTTCCCACTAGGACACAACGCAACGGCGTATTGACGCAACGTGCTGTATATTGCGTAATCACAAGTAGAAACCCACGATGCAACAGTGCTGCAAACAACGCAGGTTTGATTTCACGCAGGCGGGGTCAAACACAATTATTGGAAGGGCATTTTCTTACGTTGCGTAGGTTGCGTTACGTTGCGTTACTCGTGGAAACCAAGCTTTAGGGATTTGACTAATCACAAATGATGGATATTCAAATTGTCAGAAGTCAGAAGCCTTGTGAACTCACTGTCATTATTGTTATAATCAGAGCATAAAGACATTAATGCATTTCACATTATCTTAATGAAGATGAATACAGTACATTATCATTATAACATTATACCTAATATATTTAGTGGTAGACGTCACTGAGTGACATCACATTACATAAGTTTTCATACAAGCATGTCGTGGTAGTCACCGTTTGTGCCCATTTTTCAACTTTTACCTTAATGCCTGGACGACGAACTATTTTCTACAAACCCTATATTGACTTGTGTTAATGTGTTGTTGGTAGGGAAGAAATTCAAAACAATAGCGCCATCTATAAACTCTTACTAAAACGTGGTTCCCACTAGAACGCAACGCAGCGACGTATCGACGCAACGTGCTGTATTGCGTAATCACAAGTGGGAACCGACGACGCAACAGTGCTGCAAACATCGCAAGTTTGGACGGGCATGTTCTTACGTTGCGTAAATTGCGTTACGTTGCGTCGCTAGTGGGAACCACGGTTTAGTCATTTACTACAGTACCGGTATCGAAATAAAACTAATGATATCGAGTTACTTATTTTTAATATTATACCGCGCTTAAGGTATACAAAACTACATTTCGTCGATTCTAATCAACAGCATTATTAACATCATATTATTACTTACAATTTAAAAGCTCTATTTCCAATGTTCACCAACACTGCATTAATTATTTATTTAAGGTCAGATGCACTTTGGCTCAAGAATTGTATCGTAATATCGTTATAAACACAGTTTAGGTTCATTTATTTTGATGATATCGAGCAAGTTTTATTACCATTTATGTTGAATTCATCAAGGTGTGATTAGAACAACTAAAGTAGAGTACGTTGTAATATATACATAATTGCTACGATTTCGTCGTCCGTGACATCACGCAGGTGACACACGCGTTCAAAATCGATTGAAATGATGAAGCGTTCCCACGATAAAAAGTTTTCTTTTGTACGAACGCGTCACCTTTAGTTCATTTGCGTTTGTAAAACGATGAAAAGGGCATAGCGTTTGTCTAAAGGTGGTTTCATGAAGAAATAGTTTCAAACGGTATAGTAGATAGGGCCTAAACACTATCATAATTATAATCATTGTAATTACTACTGTAATCAACTGTAAAATGTATATGTTGTTAATAGTCAGATGCTCAAATTAGTTAGTGAAACAGTGTGGTGTCAATTTGTTCAGTTTATTAGGCTTTTTCCTGGTTTATTTAACTAAAACACTTTCTTTTTACACTTGTGTTTAAAAGCGCATAGAGACTATTTGGATGTTGCGCTATACTCATTTAAAACCATTAAACCAGAAACAATCACGTGATGAAATTGGCATAACTATTAAAAACCAAAAATTAGAGATTGAATTAAATTCGATACGATATTATTTATTGTCATTTTTAACAACAAGGTAGAAATGAAATGTGGTTGGTTTACATTTTGATTTACCTACTATTTACAATGAATGAAAAAAAGCGTTTAACCAATTAAATACGTGAATAGAATTATTAACAACCTCATTTTCTTGAAGGAAGAAATAAATGTTAAGTTGAATTGAATTGAATTGAACAAATGATTTTGAACTAATTATATAATCTTAATAATATACACATAAGCATAGTTCCGACTAGCCACGCATCGTAACGCAACGCAGCGACGTTTTAACGCAAAGTACCGCATTGCGTAATCACAAGTGTGAACCGACGACGACGCAACAGTGCTGCATACATCACAGGTTTGATTTCACGCAGGCGGGGGCAAACACAATTAATGGAAGGGAATTGTCTTACGTTGCGTAAGTTGCGTAAGTGGCGTTACGTTGCGTCGCTAGTGGTAACCAAACTTTACTGTAGTAAAAAGTATCTAAAATACTACGTATTTTGTTTGTTTTTAGATATTGAACGTTGACCGTCTTGGCCGAAGATTCTTCCTGCTTGCTTCATATTCTCTAATGACTTGTGCTACAATATTACTAACAATATCACTTACCTCATCGGTAAGTTTAATTTGAAATTTGTCTTTAATTTAGTTTTTTTTTTCTACAGAAGTGATTAGCTTTGTAAAACTACAAAATAGCCTTTCAAAGACTGATGTTATTATTCTTCCTTTTTTTATGTTTTTTGGAGAATACATTTTTTATGCTGCGCTTACAAATTCACTTAAAATAAACGTTAAAATGGTTCCAAACGTATGCGTATGTGTTCGTATTTTCGCAAAAATAAGTGCATACTCTGCTTGTAAATAGTTCGATATATGTGTCAAATTATATTGAACCTAACTTTTGACTTGAGTGCATTTTAGGTATACGGCAACACTTAAGATGGCGCATGGAATTAGATCGATTTCACCCGCTATAGTTTCATCGACGTCAGTGATATTACTGTTAAGTAGGCCTACATTTCAGAGCATTGAGTTCAATTATACCATACTATTTTGTGAACACTTGACTAAAATAGTACCCTTAAGCCCGGCGCACACTAGAGCTTTCGGCTGAGCCAACTGGCACGAGTAACACTTGGCTCACAGTGTGCGCCGGGGAATTCGTGAGGAATCGGCCACGCGTAAATATCCATTGTGTTTAATTTTATTTTGGCACGCGTCATTTTCCTCAAGTGTGCGGTGAACATGAGCAGATAGCTCACTAACAAATTCCACTTCGCATGACATGTTCTGCTTTATTATACTAATGTGTCAGCGCGTGCCGTATATAGCGTTGTAAGTAATTATTCAATCAGAAAATCGCATACTGAAGGCGTTTAGTGTGCGTCCGATAGAACGCGATCACAGTTTGCGGCAATTTTTTTAGTGAGCCAAGTGTTACTCGTGCCAGTTGGCTCAGCCGAAAGCTCTAGTGTGAGCTGGGTTTTACCTAACCTGTTTTAAATATGCCATTTATTTTGCGCGTTGCAATTCCGGCCAATTACGCATAAAAAGGCCTGTTTATAAAGCGACGCGACATGCGATACTAGCGACGCAATAAAACATTGGATGCGAAAAAGCAACATAGATGTGCTCACATTGAAGCGATATATCGTCGCGCGATAAAACGACAAGCGACGTGACTTCAATATTGAAAATGCTTCAACTCTTTTCTAGTCGCGCTGCTGCGACGTTTTCTCGCTCTATTTCTCCTGTCAGTCCAAGGTGCCAGTTGAAATAAGGCGCAGCCAATACACATTAATTTATTTTTTCCCGCAAAGACAAAGATGTATTTTGACTAAACAATGTAGCGGACCTTTTAATTCTTACTCACTGTCTAGATATGAAACAGATGTAATACGTGTATATGTATAGATGCATATTTTTCCATGTCTCATGCTAAACGAAAAAGAAAAACAACTTTGTATAATAGCGTCCCATGTTGTTGTTATGACAGTACTGAACTGAACATAAATATATATTACATTTATTTTCTCGTAGGAATAGGTATATTATTATCACTGTTAGATTAGCCATAGCCAATTTTCTTAAATTCACTTTTCTTTTCTATACCCAACAATCATCTAGGCCTATTTCATTTTTAATATACCTTACCATTTCTGTTTATTATTTTGTATTGTTTTGCTATGGAGGAAAATAAATGTCTTTTGAAATGAAATGAAATGACAATAACAATCTCATTGTGATGTACTTAAATTTAGTAAATAGAACATATATACATTTCTCCCATTTTATTGTTTTTATTATAAAACGGTTCAATTTCCATTCAGCTGTTTTCTGATAATTTTGATCATTAACTTTTGTTAACAGATCATTTTAAATAAATTAGTTTCTTCAGAAGTCAATCACGTGAAGATTCCTGTCGATTAATGTAAGGAACAATATTGATTCTGTGAAACCAATGTTTTTTAAAATAGTTTTAATGAATAGCGTACGGTACGTTTGTCTTTCAATTGTAGTTCAAAATGATTGTCTTCCAAAAAACATGAAAAATGAAGATTAATTGAATCAGACTTTGATTAGGCCATGTTGTAGTTTTAACAAAATTATTCACTTCTATATGAAAAAAAAAATGAAAAAAAAAATGTTTTCACTTATAAAATGACGAAATAAACATGAGTTAAATTCAACCAAAAACCCATTTGTTACTTTGAATTAATTTTTCTGGTAAATACATTTATTTCGATTTGATTTTTGGTCAAATTTAATAACTATTATCTCTGGAAGTAAACATGGTATCAACATATTTGTTTCAGTATTTTCAAATCTGTAGTTTTATTTTTTTTTTCTCAATTTTGAAAATTCCAACTTATGTCCGATTTCGCTTGAGTGTGCCACAAATAAAATAAAACCGTGAAAAAGTCCAAAATCAAAAGAAAAGAAAGACAAAAATGGAGCAAACGTTTGAGTTGATGGGGAGATTAATCTATTCAATTATTCCGCTGTTAATCTTAATCTAAGTTTTAGGCCGTGAAGGCAACGAACGATCCAATTTTGGACGCGGAGTAGACGCGCACACTGTAGGTTTATCACGGATTAGTCAACGAACTCGTGGTAGCGTATTCTCAAAATGAGTATCAAAAACTTATTGGTAATTAGGCCGTTCTTACTTTTAGAAGCAATAAGCAATGAGGAATTTAATTTGAAACGAAAGAAATAAATGTTCATACTTTATTATTTGATTTGATACTGAATTGCACGTGATACGAAATTACCAATGGCAAGTATTTATTCTATCTACAATATAAAATGCTGTGTGACAAAAAAATGTGATGTGTCCATATGTGGACATGATGATGTCATGTCATATCACTACCATATTTTGACATATCACTACCATATTTAGGTACATCACACTTTTTTTGTCAAGCTAGTTTCAAAGAAAAGCACCGGCCTGTAACAATAATATTTTTACAATAATTAATCTTAATCATTTTGAAATTAAAAGGTTGATTACTTCACCTTACACTTGACCATGTTGGTCAAATGATAATTTATGATCAACACGGGACGCTCTAGATATGAATATTGTAAATAGTGCACGTGCGTCATTATTTCTGTATATTTTATTATGCTATAAAATATGGTTTGTATGGTTATGTTTCCTCCACAGTTTATGGAAACCTTTTAAAAAATTGTGATGTGCCCAAATATGGTAGTGATATGCCCAAATATGGTAATGATATGATATCATCATGTCCATATATGGGCACATCACATCACGTGCGTCATTATTTCTGCATGATATTTTATTATGCTATAAAATATGGTTTGTATGTTTATGTTTCCTCTCCATGGTTTATGGAAACCTTTTAAAAAAAGTCATATCCAAAGCTCTGTTTACACTATCAACAAAAGTGTGATGTGCCTAAATATGGTAGTGATATGCCCAAATATGGTAGTGATATGACATCATGTCCATATATGGATGAATTACATTTGGTTGTGGCATAACATTTTGATAGTGTAGACAGAGCTTTAGAGCAACATTTTGATACATTCGAACAAACCGTTATTACAGATTGTGCGTATACATAAAGTTTGATAGTGTAGACAGAGCTTTAGAGTAACATTTTGATACATTCGAACAAACCGTTATTACAGATTGTGCGTATACATAAAGTTTGATATAGTGTAGACAGCTTTAGAATGTCTTACCGTTATTGATATATTCCGAAGTAGTAGAGTCATTTTCATGAGATCCGTGACTAATTTTAGGATACCTTTTTTTGGCTATGGATTTGGTGAGATGAACCAATTTAGAAAAAATATAGCTCCTATACACCTCCCAAAAATCCCAGCAAAGTGTATTTTAGAGGGCGTTTTCAAAATGGCCGCCTATAAGATTAGGCTCTTGTATCATTGCAGGGTTTAGCAATTCCCTGTTTTTCCCGCCAAATTGGACGCCATATTGGATTCTGGCATGATGATGTCATTGTTATCAACTCGATTTATCAACTACTATGAGAAGTAGTTATTAAAGTAAGCCTCAGCTAATTTTAATCATCATAACACAACTCCAAGTAAAAAAAAACGTGAATTGGTTTTCCCTATCCCCTATATATAGGTATTTGTGTGTGTTAATCATTAATGTGTGTTTTATCATAGGCAAAAATGTGAAAGTGCTGTAAAAAATTGTCCCCAAGACTCTGGGATGGGGATTTTTTTTCTCAAATTCTATATGGTATACTCTATCAGAAAAACCGAAAAAAAAATTTCCTATATATTACAAGTGTGACTCGTCAACACGGTTCTTTTAATTCAACTACTCTTTTATTACTTCACCGAGCGTAACGTAGTTTGCATAATTTGCAAATAACAAACAAATATAATTAGCATATTAACAGAACATATGTGACATCTTTCCTTTTCTAACAAAATAAATTTCTAAAGTTTAATTTTTATTTTCTTTTAAAATTAATATCAAAAGTAAATTAGACACGATATATCACATTCTCATAAATAAATAATATTACTTTTCCTTAAACATAAATTGTTTCTTAGATCACATTCATATGTTTCAAATTGTTTCTTAGATCACATTCATATGTTTCAAATTGTTTCTTAGATCACATTCATATGTTTCATACATTATAGGATGGTTTGAAAATAAACATGATATCTGCAAAATAAACATAAAATGAAGTTAATTATTGATACATTTATTTATAATCCAATCGATCCGGTGGACGACTAACACGATCACTTCTACGTAAGGGTGGTGCTTCCGGTACCTTCTGCAAAGTTGGTACGCCCTTCTGCAAAGTATCCGGTTGTTGAGTGTTTAATAAATGTTGTCGATTCCGTCTGTACGACGTTCCATCTTCGGTCATCACTACATATGAACGGGGTAGCTCATGTTCCTTAGCCACAACAGCAGGTTCCCATTGCCGTCCTTTCAATATTCTCACGTTGTCCCCTTTTCTTAGTTTCGTCAATACACGTGTACCACGATCATAATATTTTGTCATAGATTGTTGACGTGACTGCAGGAAATCTCTAGCTCCGACAATAACTTGTGGTTGCAGCAATGTATGTGTGACTGGAAGTGTTGACCTTAACTTTCTGCTCATCAACAACTGAGCAGGAGAACAATTCAACCCTGCAATTGGTGAATCACGATAGTCTAGTAGAGCAAGATGAAAATCGCTTCCCTCATCAACGGACTTCCTCATGAGTTGCTTAATGGTTTGGACGAAACGTTCAACTTGCCCATTACTTCTGGCATATGTCGGACTGGACGTCACTAAATCGAACCCCCACTGGTTAGCAAACTGTTTGAACTCGTAGCTGGCGAACGGCATGTTATCAGTCATTAATATTTCAGGGATGCCATGTCTTGAGAATATAGATTTCAATTTTTTGATGATTTCTCCAGCCGTTTTGCTAGTGAGTGTCACTACTTCCGGGTATTTGGAAAAATAGTCAACTACAATAAGATGATCTCTGCCAGCGAATGTAAATATATCCGCGCCCAGCTTAGCCCATGGTCTCATAGGAACCTTATGTGGAATGATCGGCTCCCGTTGATTTCTACGCATGAACTTTACACAAACAGGGCACCTTGACACTACTGATTCTATATCGTTGGTCATACCTGGCCAATACAAAATAGACCTGGCCCTCGCCTTACACTTCTCCATCCCAAGGTGACTTTCATGAATTTTATTCAGCATATCTGCTCTCATTTGGCTAGGAACAATCAACTTCTCACCTAAAAACACAAGACCATCAATTTCATGTATCTCATCACGAAGATGCCAATACTGCCTAACTTGCTCCGGTGCACCCCATCTATGTTTAGGCCACCCGCTTTTGCATGTTAGAATTAGAGTTTGGAGTACCACATCTGCCTGTGTAGCTCGTATTGCTTCTTCAATTTTTGCTTTACTCATGGGCAATATTTCGTCTAGACTATGCACCCTATATTTCAACTGTTCAAGGGGTTGGGCATCACGATCAACCTTATCAGGATATGCTCTGCTGAGAGCATCAGCTATGTACATGTACTTTCCAGGAACATACTTAACATCAAGCTCATACTTTATCAATTTGAGCAGCATTTGTTGTATTCTAGGACTAGCTTTATGGAGTGGTTTACGTGTGATTGTTTCGAGTGGTTTATGGTCAGTGTGAACTTCAACAGCTCGGCCATATACATATTGGTGGTATTTGTGTATAGAAAAGCAGATCGCCAACATCTCCTTCTCAATTTGTGAGTAATTAACTTCAGCTGATGTTAACGACCTAGAGGCAAACGCAACCGGATGACCCTCTTGAAGCAAACAGCTTCCGAGCCCTGTGGATGATGCATCACATTGGATAATGGTTGGCTTCTGTGGATCAAAGAAACTTAAGACTGGTTTGCTACTAATCAACGCCTTTAACTGCCTCAGGGATTCTGCTTGTTCTGGACCCCAAAACCATGCAACATCTTTCTTGAGCAATTCCCGGAGAGGTGCACTCACATTGGACATATTAGGTATGAATTGTGAAAGATAATTAAGCATCCCCATTATACGTTGCAAGTCAGATTTACATTGTGGGTCAGGCATTTCTTTGATAACTCTAACCTTTTCTTCGTCTGGTTTCTGTCCATCGGCACTCACCACGTTTCCCATGAACACCAATTCAGACTGTTTATACTTAAGCTTGCTTCCATTGAATTTGGCATTGTTCGCTCTGGCCGTATCCATCACCCTCTGTACTGTTGCATTATGCTCTGCTTCACTACCTGTAGCTATAATCATATCATCAGATATTATGTGTACGTTAGGTATATGACCAAATATTTGCTGGTTTCGTTTCTGTAGCACCTCACTAGCACTGCAGATACCAAATGGCATTCTTAGAAAACTGTATCGTCCAAAAGGAGTATTGAATGTACATATATCTGCGCTAGCGTCAGTAAGAGGAACTTGCCAGTACGCATCTTTCTGGTCAAAGACAGTGAAAAGTGTTTTACCTGACAGCTGACTCACTACGTCCTTACCAGTCGGTATCATATGATGTTCACGTCTAATGGCTTTGTTCAAATCACGTGGATCCAAACACAACCTCAAGGATCCGTCTCGTTTCTCCACTATCACTAGGCTGTTGACCCAATCTGTTGGTTTGTCGGTCCGTTTAATCACGCCCCTCTTCTCCATATCGTCAAGTTTTTCTTTCAGCTTGGTATGCAGACTAAGTGGCACCCTGCGGGGTGGATGGACTACCGGAGAAACACCACTTTTCAACTTGATGTCATAAGGATCTTGATATTTACCTAAACCTGTAAATACATCACGATTCTCTCGAATCAAAGAATCTTTAGTTAGTGCATGTACATATTTATTATTTATCACATTATCACTACACATCATATTGTTACCACGTTTGATCAGACCAAGCTCCCTACAGGCTTTCAATCCAAGTATAGGTGGACCATCAACATTAGTAATAAAGAAGTCATAATCATTTTGGATGTTATCAACTTTTACATTTAGAGTAACTTTACCAATATGTTTTACAATTTCATCACTATAACTATATAGGTTAGTTTTAGAATGATATACTTTAATGTTCTTATGTCCTGGTAACTTTCTAAATGTTTCCAGTGGTATGCAGTTAACACCTGCTCCTGTGTCAAGCTTCATCTTTAACACATTACCTCCCACAAACACATCATAGAACCAAGCGTTCTTGTCATCGTTATCTCTTAGAGTGTCAATATAAAAGTACTCATTTTTATCTTTAACAGTTAAAGTGTCAATGTATAAGTCATTAGGATCACTTACACCTTCGGCAATAATATACTGTTCATCCATTGTATGTACAGCTCTTCCACGTCCACGACCGCGTCCTCGGGAAAAACGTTTGGTGCACACAGACTGAAAATGATTCAAACCCTTACACCCGTAGCATGTTTTACCATAAGCTGGACACTGACGAGGTAGATGTGAAGAACCGCACCTGCTACATTTAATTTTGGCTGCATCCGTAAACTGATGATTCTGTTGACCACTAACCCTTGGCGTCTGTTTATGTGATTTGGTTCTTCTCAATGCATGAACCTTCGGCTTATAATCACTTGCAACACCGGCCATTTCAAGCTCGCGTCTAGAACTCTCAAAAGTTCTCATTCGGTGTATCACAGTATCAAGTGTAGCGTTGCCATCATCGCCCATAACTTTCATTTTCATCACTGGATTTGTTACACTGAAGAAAAGCTTATCACGAATCGTACCGTCTTGATCCACAAATTTACAATTCACCGCCATTGTTCTTAAGTCATTCACAAACTCATCCAAACCCTGACCTTCGGGTCGTTCATATTGCCAATATTGCGCTCGTAACGCCATTATCGGGTCCCGTTTATTACAGTATTCATCATACTTTGACATTACTGTATCAAAATTATTATTGTCCTCTGCTGGGACATAATCTTCCTGACCCGGTTCGCCTACAAGATCAGTGAACGTAAAGTTGTTGTAAATATCTAAGCCACGCCCTTCCAGTGTAGTAATTAAAATTGCTACCTTTATTTCACCACTTTTACGTGCACTGCCAGTCGCTTTCAGAAAGAATGTAAATCTCTGTTTCCACCTTTTCCAAGCAGCAGACACACTAGGACCATCAAAATCGAAGGGTGGAGGCGGCTTAAATTTCAACGATTCCATTTTGAGTGAATTTCCACTATTCTGACACCATATTACAAGTGTGACTCGTCAACACGGTTCTTTTAATTCAACTACTCTTTTATTACTTCACCGAGCGTAACGTAGTTTGCATAATTTGCAAATAACAAACAAATATAATTAGCATATTAACAGAACATATGTGACACTATACTTTTTTCCCGCAAATGTGTATATTAACCGTTCTGCACCCAGGCAGATGTTAGAACCAATGTTAACACAGTCATTTAATACATGTGTAGTGTCAAAGGTCAGAAAGGGCACTTCCGGTCAAAATTTGACAAAAAATTTCATTAGGACAAATATAAATATTCATATTCTGAACACTATGTGACAAATTTCAAGCTTTTAGGACCAGAACTTATTGAGATACGACAACTTGAGGTCAAAGGTCAAATAGTCCAAAAATAGCATTTCCGGTCATTTTACGGCAACATTTTTCATAAGAGCGAATATAAATGTGCATATTGTGAACAATTTAAGATCAAAATGAGGTCTCTATCATGAGTGGTTACAAAGATACAAGAGCCTAATCTTATAGGCGGCCATTTTGAAAACGCCCTCTAAAATACACTTTGCTGGGATTTTTGGGAGGTGCATAGGAGCTATATTTTTTATAAATTGGTTCATCTCACTAAATTCATATCCAAAAAAGGTATCCTAAAATTAGTCACGGATCTCATGAAAATGACTCTACTAAAGTCAATTTAATACATTTCCATTCATAGCGTAGGCCTAATGGTTTTTAATTAGCAATCAAAACCAATATTGATCACCTTCCGTAGAAAATTGTCACTTTGTTTTTTTTCTTTCAATTACATCTTCCTTTCAAATGTGTCTATATCATCTCTATAGAATACTCCGTGTTTACAGAAGATATAGAGCAAGACCAGTAGAAGCATTCTGTAATGTTATTACATGGTGTGATACACAGAGCCAAAAATAATATTTTTCATTTTTACACCTTTTTTTTTTCGTATTTAAGGGTGCTGCTTGGTCATATTTGTCCATCTTATTTGTGTATCTCTTCATCTTTGGATTTTCACCTGGACCAGGTAATTATTAATTTGTCTTTTTTGTCTCTAAATTCAGTCAATTATTTGTACTTTTACCAGTATCATAGACAATTTAAATGATACACCATCACATGTGTGCACATGTGATGCCTGTATCATAGAACCTAACCTAACATTTAGCCTAACCTTCCATGATACAGGTATCACTTGTGATAGACATGAGATGCTATATTACGGCATTTGCCTATGATTTGTGTTTTTTTTTACTTTTCAAATAATAATATGATTATTAAAAACAATTATACGTTGATATTTACTTCTGGAATTTTACCTTTAGTTTATAATTTAAAATGGATTTAGTAGTACTCTAGCTTCAGAAATGGAAAAAAAATATTTTAATTTGTTATTGAATTACGTTGCTATGAACTTCTGTAATTCATTTAAAAAATATTTAGAAAAATATTTACCCTAACATATAAACTTGGTCTCATCATAGAGGAAATATCATAATTAAAACCTATTTTCAATAAACTCTTTATAAATTCCTATTATTAAAGTGTTTTACTAACGTGCCGCATATTTTTTTTAACAAACATTAGGTGCGTAGGTATCAATCAATAATCTATAATACAGTATTTCAGGTGTAAAATTCCTAAATAATGATAGTACATTACACTTGCACTTCATACAAGTGAAACTAACGCTAGCCCCAGGCGCTCATCGCTTTTAGATGTACAATAATAACAGGTTTTAAGTA